>NC_056732.1:700622003-700832003 GCF_019279795.1 Protopterus annectens | reverse complement strand
ATTCTCTACACATTGGTATATAACCACCAGAGGGATTCAGACTGAGAAGTTGATGGAGAGGTTTTGCTAGAGGAAGTCACTACTTCTCACCACTGAAAATAAACTTAGCTACTTAATTACATAACCCTTTATTTTTTTTCCTTTATTGATTGGATTAGTACTATTAGGCTAGTGGCCTCTTTTTAGGGGAGACCTGAGGTGGTATTTATAGTGTTAGGGGAAATTTGTCAGGGCATAGGTGAGCTTCCCCTATTCTTCACGTATGGGGATGCAGTCAGATGTGACACTTCCTGCTTCTGGTCCGAGTGTGAAGATGGCTCAGGGATGCTGGGAACACTATGGAGATGAACAGAGAGCATGATAATGTTCTGAAGATTATGGAAAGTGTTGATGGAATAAGACAGAAGGCAGTGGTGTCTTTGCAAGAGAGTTGTCGACCAGAGAATGTATTAACAGAGGGGATGAAAGAAAAACAGTGACAAGAGGGTGGATAGGTAGAAGGAATTGTTAGTAAAGGAGGTCAAACCTTCACAAGATACTGAGATGTTGCTTTAAAATTATTCAAGGGAAAGGCCAAGTCACAATCAGAGTGTATTGTTACAACCCTTTAGTGGGGACCATTGCGGGATGTCTACTTAAAAGAATTAATTGAGCAATGTGAGCTGGAAAGAGAGAAAGCTGTGTTGTGGTGTGAGATAATGGAGAGGATACAAGAACAAAAAGTGAAAGACATAAGAAAAGAAAAGAAGAAGTCAAATACACAGACTATAAAAGAAGGTGAATAAAGGAAGAAAAGAAAATGAGATGAAAAAGAAGCATCATGTAAGAATAATTAATAAGGAAAGGGAACTTGAGAGGTATGAAATATGGGACAATGTTACTGCACTGCTGAGTATTTTGCCCAGAGAGGTAAGAGCATTTATTTGTATTAATAAAGACTCGTTTTATGATATTTTCGTTGAAACTGGACAGTGTATATAAAAATTTCTAGAACAATATGAGAAAAAAAAGTGATAATCCTTGGAATTTATATGTTGTACAAGCATTTAACAGAAAAGCATAAGATAAAATGTTTGTGCAGTTTCATACCAAAGAAGAACAACATACTTTGAGAGAGAAAAAATTGTGTGGGAAGATATTATGGATATTACAAAAATTTACGACACTAGAGATTTATGAACTGGGGTTGGGAATGTGGTGTTTGCAACTGAAAAATGAAAATATAATACAGGTAGCTAGTAAAATTAACGTAGATGGAAACAGAGGGTTTGTGAAATATTGGGGTCAACCAAAGACATTTTTTATGTTGTAAGAAAGATCATTTAATTAGTAGTTATAATAAAAGGAAGTATAATTTGTGGAAAAACAGGTCATGAAGCAAAAAGATGTGAGCAGAAATGTATGGAATGTGAACAAATGGGGCATTCACGGTTGGAGTATGAGGTAAATGGAAAAGAAATAGTGGAAGGGAAAGGAGACAAAGTTAAAGAAAATATTATACAGCACAATCTAGAACTGGGACAAGATGAAAAGAAAAAGGAAGATATAACAACAAAAAGGTTCAAGAATTAAGAATGAAGAAGGGATACAAAAAGCAAGTTAAAGAAAAGGAAGACGAGATTAGTAATTTGAGTGAAGAGGTGGATGAAAAGTGGGTGATAATTAAAACTAAAAGAAAGTTGGAATGGTGAATGAATGATGGGAAGGTAGGGTTACATGGAATACAGGAGAAGATAAATATTCCGGTATAATAATTTTAAGTAAAAACTCAGTAGAAAGTTTGGATTATACATTAGTGATATTAGGAAGAATGACAATACTAGATGGAATATGAAAGACTCAAGTATATAGAATTATTGCAATATGCGGAGTCTATATTATATTCTCGAAAGGCGACAATGTTGAATCTGACATTGTCAACATGAGAATATCAAATGCTCAGAATCTCGAGCCTGTAAACTTTACTGCAATGTAGTGTGGTCTTGGAGTTGGTATATTTAAGTAGCGGGGGATGTGGGGGGTGCAGGTGGGCTTGCCCGCCTGCTTAAACCCGTTAGGGAACTTTTTTCTTTTTTTTTGTGTTTTTATAAGGTTGATGTTTGAAGACATCGACCATATGGTGTCAACCATATGTTGTTTGATGTTTTCAAATGTCAATCTTATAATATAGACCCAATATATGCATATGTTTTACAGAAACAAAGGGAGATAATGTTTAGTAAATAATGTTTAGTAAGATTCTTAATTATGTTAGTATTAACATGCAAATAGTATTAGTAGGATATTTTTAATTGTGATTTAAGACAAAGGAGAAAAGAAGGAGCAGATATGAAGGTAATCTCAGAGATATTAAAAAGTTAAAAGTTATATTTAATTGATAATAAACACTGAACATATAAAAGAGGCAAGTTGAGAACAGAATTTGATTATTTTATGATTTCAGAGAATGTAAAAATGATATATAATGGTATAAAATAAGAGGGTTTTCAGATCATGTAGCAATTTAGAGATACATGAAAAATACGGATCTATAAAAATAGGTAGAGGTATCAAAAGAATAAATGAAACAGAATTATATCAACAAGCAAGAAATTTGATTATACAATTATGGGTGGACATAGAGAAAAGAGAATGTTTTTTTCCAGAATTGGATAAGTTGGTGGGTAAGCTTGAAAGAAAAAAAAAATACGAAACAGGTTTTAGAATGGATAAAGGTAAAAAAGATCATAAGAACACTTATAATGATCTTAGGTATCAAGTAGTTAAAGGTATAATAGAGAAGGATTTGTGGAAAAAGAAAAAAAGATATATGAAATGAATCTAGAAAAAACATTTAAAATATTATTTAAATAAAATTATTTTACAAGGAAAAAGAGCAAGTGGCACTTTATCTGAATAAATTGGTAAAAGAAAATATGAGACTAATAAGAGAATTAAGAAAAAAAAAAGATCATGAATATGGAGAAATTAATAATAAATATAATAAAAGAATATATTATGAAAATATCTTGCCTACTCAATCTGGTAGACTTCTTTGAGAAGGTCACCAAAGCAATGGATGAGGGCAAAGTCATTCACACTGCCTACCTTAACCTGGCCAAGACATTTGACACAAGACTCCACTCTGGTATTGCTGACAAACTCAAGAGGTTAGCTACAAACCCGTATGTCACCCGGTGGATAGCCAACTGGCTCATAGACAGGACCCAAGAAGTTAGAATTGGGAAGTCCACCTCTACAAAGTGGTCAGTCACAAGTGGAGTCCCTCAGGGATCAGTCCTAGGACCATTCCTTTTTGGCATTTACTTCTTCGAAGTCAAGGCCAATGCCAGTGGTCTCTGGCTGACTAAATTTGTAGATAATTGCAAATTAGGAGCTGTCTTTGAATGTCACACTGACACAAATGTTCTCCAAGTGGGGCTGACACAAACAAACAACTGGTGTCAGAGCCATGGACTAAAACTAAATGCCAAGAAATGCATAATAGTGTCCTTTGGGAAGTCATCTATCCCTGGTAACTATCACATTGACAGCACACCTGTTAGAGTTGACCCAGTAGTCAGGGACTTAGGGACACACATAGTAATCTAACATTTGACTATCATGTGTCTACAATGGTGAGGAAATCATTCTATGTTGTGCAACTTACAAGCAAAGGTATGGCATCTAAGTCCAAGGAAGTCATTGTTCCACTGTATTAGGCAATCATCAGAACTATCATTGAGCACAATGGTCCCTTTGGTATGTACCTAACCAGGCATAGCCAACAATTGGAACGTCCACAGAGTTTTTTTACTAAAAGAGTACAGAGAGTAAATAATATGTCCTCTGCAGACCACCTAAAGGACCTATCTCTGTATTCTGTATCCTACAGGCTTTTGACGGGAGATCTCTGCCTGGCATACAGAGCATTTTCAGACCCCATTATGATGGACCTCCTGCATATCCATAAAAGAAACAGCACCAGAATTACCCATTCTAAAGACTTAAACTTTGCCTGTGATATAAATAGGACCTGCTGGAGAGATAGGTATGTATCCCAGAGATTACCCTGTCTATGGAATAGGCTCCCCATCCATATGAATCAGAGTTCCTCCCTAACCCAATTCAAGTGTAACTTGGACAATTGAATGGGAAATTGGAAATTCATCCATGGTTTGGCACCTATGTTTCTAATGGACAGAGGTAACCTGTAAATGGTTCATCTCCCAGGCCCATGCTTACATTTATCAAGAGTATCAGAACTTGTCAGAGATTTGGGATGCATGGCAAGCTTAAAAAGGCTCTTGTGGTTGTTAGCCTAGTAAACAACAATGAACCTATTTGCTGAAAGTAAAATGAATGTAGGACTTAAATGGTAATTAAAGAACTTAACTGAAGAGGTTAATGAAGTACTAGAGAAAAATATTTCAATGGAAGAATTATTGAAGCTCAAAGACCTCCAAAACACAGCACAAGCAAAAAGCATGCTCAGCACATTATGCCTACTTCCACACATAGCACAAGGAGTCCCAAAGTCACAGACACTGAGTATATAAGGCAGGCATTGACCCAACCAAACATTCTTATTATAGGTGCCTCCACTGTAAGACATACAGACGTGCCGCTTACCAGGCTGAGCAAGGAAAAAGTGATGGTTAGTTACTTGCCTGGTGCCAAGATGAGTCAGATCATACATACACTCAAGTCCTTGAATTAACAGGTACCAATAAGACTCTGTCATAGTTCATGCCAGTGTCAATGACTTTAGGTTAGCTCCCTGGATTATATGAAGAGAGATATGATGGAGCTCTCAGAGTGTGTGTCCAAGGCAGGTATGAGCTTAGCACTGAGCAGCATTCTACCTTCTCCAAGGATAACAGCAAAAAATAATTGGCTTAGTTCTTGGTATCATTCAAAGAGGGTCCAATATTTGTCAGCCTGGGAAGATATGATCGACAGACCATGCTGCTTCACCAGGGATGGCCTGCATCTGTCCACTCTAGGGTTTCAGTTATTGGCAAAGACACTGTCCATCTCCATAGTGCCTTTTATACCTACCAACATAATGAAACAAGCAAAGAAAAATATGAATATGTTACTGATTAATGCTAGAAGCCTGAACAAAAAACTTTGCTCCCTACAAGCTCTTCTCACCTTGGAAGACATTGACATCTATGTAGTGACTGAGACATGGTATAAAACAGTGGAGAGCACTCTGGCTGTGAAGGGCTATAATGCCTTCCACATGTTTAGACCAGCTGTTTTGCAGGAGGGAAATGGTGGTAGTGTGTCAGTCTACAATCAGAAGAGAATCACATCAAGTTTGGTATAGCAGTATGATGCACTTCAAGCTTCAAGTCCACATAACCATCAAAACGGTCGCATACCATATATTAGCCTGCTGTAGAGCTCTCTCTAGGAGAAAAGAAAGTGACAATGTCTATCTACAGGAACTAGAATAACTCAGTATTGAACCCAGTATCCTTTTCCTAGGTCATCTAAACTATCCAACTATAGACTGTGAAACCTACACCACCACTAGTGCACAAGCACAGAGATTCCTGGACTTTGTCAATACAAATGCCCTGGAAAAATTAGTCAGAGTACCCACTGGGGGAATAACATCTTGGATCTTGTCCTTACTAATATGGGAACATTTGCACCACCCCTCTTGCAGTATCCTTTGAAATAAAACTGAAAATAGAGATCCCTTCCACTCAAGGTACCTTTAGAAATGTCTTGTACACAAACTACCTACTCCTAAGTTATACAGTGACAAGCTTCAAATACCCATCAAACCCTGTTAACTCCACTGAATAATCAGAAATGTACACCACCATACTGTACCGGTATGTAAACAGCTGCATAGATGCAGCTGTACCCCATAGGAATAAGTGCAGGGCAAACCCCAGAAACAAACTCACATGATGGAACCATAATATCAACATGCTTTACAATAAAAGGAAAATAATTCCGACAAAAAAATAAGAAGCGTAATTCCCAGGATGTCAGAGCCCTTGTCACTGAAATAAACAGACGACTCAGGAGCTTAATAAAATCCACCAAAGCTAAGTCTGAGACTAAAATAGCTACCCAAGCAAAATGACTATCACAAGGCATTTTTTAGTTATGTCAATAACCTCAAAAGCACAATGCGGCAATGTACTGAGCTATTTGTGAACAATGTTACCTACACTGTGACTGAAGACATAGTGATCCTATTGACCAATAAATTCAGCTCTAACTTTACCCCTCTCCCCTCCATCTGTCCCTCAAGATATACCTGAAACTGTCTTGCCTCCAGCTATCAAACAAGACAAAGTCCTAAAAGTGGTATCAAAAGCTAAAAACACTGCAATGAGTACTTACAATATCCCGGAATGCATCTTAAATAGCATGAAGTATGATTTAGCCACACCCCTAACAACACATACAGCCTTTGCACCAAGTGAATGGAGAACAGCTACTGTCATTCCCCTACAAAAGAGAGGACCTTCCACAGACCCATGCATTTACAGACCCATAAGTCTTTCCAATTTTATATGCAAAGCCATGGAAAGACGTATCATGGAATTAATCAACGAGGACATTGGGAATCTCCAAACACTGGACCTGTCTCAGTTTGGATTCATCAAGGGCAGGTCAGGCTTACTCAGACTGGTGGATTTTTTTGAAATTGTCAGCAAAGTAATAGATGATTGCAAAATGGTACACATCACATACCACAGCCTGTCCAAAGCTTCTGACACAAATCTCCACTCAAGCATAGAAGAAAAGATAAATAAAGTGGGAAAAAAACCCTATGTCACCAACTGGATTCCCTTGTGGCTCACAGATAAGATGCAGATAATCAAAATAGGAGAAGTTACCTCCACAAAGAGACCAGTCACCAATGGAGTACCCAAGGGTTCTGTGCTGGGAATGCTGTTTGGCATCTACTTTTCTAAAGTAAAAGCCAATACCAAAAAGCTCTTGCTGACTTTGCTTGCAAATGACTGCAATTTAGGAGTAGTCACTGAATTCCCAAATGACTTAACCATCCTGCAGGAAGGTTTGTCTCAAATAAATAATGTGTATCAAAATCATGGTCCAAAACCAGATACCAACAAATGCATTATTGTATCCTTTGGGAAGTCATCTACCCCAGAGAACTACCATATTGACCATACGCCCCTAACAGTTGACCCAGTTATTCAGGATTTGGGAACTTAAGTGACCTTACTTTTGACCAACGTCCATCTATTGTTGTAAGAAAGCCCTTTTATATTGCATAGCTTATAAACAAAGGTATTGTGTCTAGATTTATTACTCAGCCCTCATTAGGCCAATCATTGAATATAATGCCCCTACAGTTCGGAATGACAGGTACATTTTGCAGAAGATACCACTGGTATGGAACATACTCCCCATCCACATAAAACATAATTAATCTCTGTCCATTTTCAACAGCAACTTAGTTCTGTGGATGTGATGCAGAAAATTTACCCCAGAACTGCCCCTGTACTACTAATGGTCCGATGCATCTCCTAAATGCTTTATTCCATGCATGGGTCCCCACAAATTACCTATGGTATAAAACTAGTTATTCTCATTAAGTGCAACCATGGTATGCGTAAGGACAGTCTGTAACCAAATGGGATAGGTTATTTTGAGCACCAAAAGGGAAAGTGGCTATGCTTAAAATGTTCTGTAAGTGCAGCTAGCCTATGAACCTATAGCATAATGTTGCAAGAAGGATAGGGATACTGAAATTGTCTACTAAATGTGATGTAGATATAAGTCTTATAGAGGGTGCAAGCTTCCTGAGAAGCAAAGAAAGATTGTAAACAGAAGTATTGTGGAGTAGAAAATAATATGGAGTTTAGTAAGTTAATGTTGTTCTGGAGTGGCTATATTGTATAAAAACAATAAAAATATTAGATGTAATGGTGTTAAGTATGATAAGATTAACTTTTGTGAATGTGAGGTGGAGAGCATATGTTTACAGAATTATAGCATTATATGCATATACAAATGGTAAGGACTGTGACGCCCATGCCCTGGCCCAGCAATCAAGGAGCCTCAATCCTCACCACTGACACCAGAGAGGGCGACTCCTAGAGGTGGAAAGAATAACTAATACACATAGCTGACACAAAGCACTGGTTGGACAGAGGGGGTACAGGAGGTTTTAGCTTGTCCAGCAAGGCTGAGACCTGGACCCTATAGCTGTGCCAGTGGGGAGTCTTACTGGGGACCTGGTGAGCAAGGAAGCAACCAGCCCCAGACTGACTGTGATCTCTGTGTGCACTTAAGGGAAATTGTACTTTACTGTGTGTGTTAGTTATCATTTCCTCCTCTAGGAGTTGCCCTCTCTAGTGTCAGTGGTGAGGATTGAGGCTCCTTGAATGCTGGGCCAGGGTACAAGCATCACTTATTGGTGGCAGTGGTGGGATTTCCTATGACATATTGTTTTGCTGTGGTGGGATCCACATTACATATTGATTAGTTGGCAAACACTAATTGGCTTCGAGTGGTGTGGGTAGAGCGAATTCCTGTAGCTTATGTACAGTGATCTCTAAAAGTGTTTTGTATTCTAAAAGAGCCATGCAGTGTATACTCAGAGTTCAGATCACAATTGTTTTATTTCTTTTGTTAGTTTAGTGTTAGGGTGAGCAGGCAGCATGTCAGCAGAAGAGTATGGAAAGCTGACAAGGCGCCAGCTGGCAGAGATGTGCCAGGCTAGGAGACTGATGCATGGAAACCTGACTAAAGCAAACCTGATTGCAGCCTTGGTTACAGCTGCATCAGAAAACAGCAGCCTGGAGGACAATCAGACTGACAGTGGAGATACAATATCCTCAGGAGAATGGATAGCTCAACCTTTCTGCAGTGGACTTAAAAATCTAGCTGGAGCTAAAGAGACTTGAGTTGGAGGCCAGGCGTATGTAACTAGAAGCAGCCAAGAAAATGAGGAGTCTACAAACTGAAGAAAATGAACAGCAGAGGAGGCATGAGAAGGAAATGCTGACTCTTCGCCAGAGTCATGGAGGTAATAGGGAAGGGAGTAACAGGACCTCATAAGCAGAAAAGTTCAGTAAATTTCTTCCACAGTTTAAAGAGGGGGATACTTTTGATAGCTTCATTCATATGTTTGAGTGGGTATGTAAACAGTATGAAGTTGACCAAGGGTTCAGGGTATAGTTCCTGACCCCCTTACTCCATGGTAAAGCTGTAACTTCTTTAGCAAAAATGCATGACACTGACTGTTTTGATTATACTGCTGTAAAAAGACACTTGTTGGAATGTTTTAAGCTAACACCTGAAATGTATAGGAAAACGTTTCGTGAGCATAGACACAAGGCAGATGAAAATGTATGTGAATATGTCACTGAACTGAGCACTTATTTTCATAGCTGGGTGAGTTTATGTCAGGTCACCACTTTTGAAGGGCTGGCAGACCTTTTGGTAAGGGAACAAGCCCTTAGCACTTTGCTTGAGGACATGAGGATCTGGTTAGCTGATAGACAGTGTGCTACTTCAGAGGAGTTGGGGAAGAAAGGAGACCTATATCTAGCAAGCAGGGCAGCCCTGCACAGGAAAGGGACCCCCAGTACTGCTCATGGGACTAAAGGAATCCATGATGGGCAGCACAGACTGCCCCAACAGAATCCACCAGTAGCAGGGGAAGCCACTAGTCCAGGTATACATCCAGGAGCTAGGGTTAAATGTTTTGCATGAAACCAGTGGGGCCATGTGGCATACAGGTGTCCACGGAGACAAGGTGGGGTACAAAAGGTGAAAGAGCCAGTAAGTGGGAAAGACAAATGCCAATAGTAGGTTGTCTTGGGACAACAAGGGTACCAAACTACCACCAGAGGTTATATCCTATTGTAGTGAATGGCAAAGAGGTCATTGCTAAGAGAGACACAGCCTCTGATATAACCATTGTAAAGCCTGCACTGATTACAGAGGAGCACTACTTGCCTGGGCAGTCTACTCTAGTCAGGGCTTTAGGAGGTATCCCATTCCAAATACCTTTGGCTAGGGTGCACCTTGACTGGGAGGGTGGAAAAGGAAGCCAGCAAGTAGGTGTGTTTGAGGATATACCTGCAGATGTCCTGATAGGGAATGATTTTGATAGTACAGTACCCTGCGCTTGTGCAGTTACACATATTCAAGCTTTGAGACAAACATGTAAGTCTGGTAGCCTGGGGGAGACCCAGACGGACTGCACACTTGCAGCCAGGACTGCTGAAGTGGTTACTTCAGGGAGGGAACTGCTCTGTAGCAGTGAGACTGAAGGTGAGCCACAGCTGCTTGTGGGTAGTAATGGTCCCTTGGACAGAGTGACTGCAAAGGTAGAGGTGAGTAGTAGTACCCAGGCTGACAGTGAGGCACCACTGTCAGAGGATGCCAGACTTCCTGTGGAAGAGGAGCTGGGAAGGGTTACAATGAGAGACTTGAGACAGGCTCAGCTCTCAGACCCTACATTGCAAGGCCTGAGACAGGTGGCTAGGGAGGCACCTGATTCTCAAGGGAAGGGGGAATCTGTATACTGGAACAACGGGTTACTGTACAGAGAGTGGACCCCTGAGTGAGGGCTAGAAGGTGAGAGAGTACAGCAGTTGGTAGTGCCTAGAGCTTACTGTCTGGTGCTTCTAGCCATAACCCATGATATTCCCTTTACAGGTCATATGGGCATAAAATGTATAAAGAGGCATATTATGCAAAACCTCTATTGGCCTTGAATTTCCAGACATGTAACAGGGTACTGTAGGACCTGTGAGCAGTGCCAAAAGGTAGGCAAGGCAGGAGACAAGGTGAGAGCTCCTTTTATGCCTTTGCCTGTGATTAAGGAGCCATTTCAGAGGGTAGCTATGGATATTGTGGGTCCTCTGAGTACCCCAAGTTCCACAGGGGAAAAAGTATATCCTAGTGATTGTAGATTATGCTACACGATACCCTGAAGCAGTGGCTTTGTTCTCTATTGAGACCGAGAAGGTGGCAAATGCTTTGCTAGAGATTTTCAGCAGGATAGGTTTCCCAAAAGAAATACTGACTGACCGAGGTGCCAATTTTATGTCAGACCTGCTGACTTGTCTGTGGAAGTCCTGTGCGGTGAAGCACATGAAGTCCACCCCCTACCATCCCCAGACTAATGGTCTTGTTGAGAGGTTAAACTCTACAATCAAGTCCATGCTATGGGCATTTGCAGATCAGTTTAAGAGGGAGTGGGACAAATATTTGACTCATCTGTTGTTTGCTTACAGAGAGGTTCCCCAGGAATCCACAGGTTTTTCACCCTTTGAGTTGCTGTATGGGCATAGTGTGAGGGGACCTCTAGATTTAATTTGATATGAGTGGGAAGGTGAGTGTGAGTCTCACAAGGAGTCTGTTGTGGCATATTCTGAACATCAGGACAAGGCTCAGGGAACTCATGAGCCTGGCCCAGGAGAACCTGGCAGAAGCCCAACAACAGAAAAAGGTGTGGTATGACAGGAATGCTTAAGCTAGAGAGTACGCTGTAGGGCAGCAGGTGATGGTTCTCATTCCTGTCAGACACAACAAGGTGCAAGCAGCTTGGGAGGGACCCTACAAGGTGGTAAGAAAGGTAAGTGATGTTGACTACATGGTGGAAGTGCTAGGCAGATGGCAGGGGCACAAATTGTGCCACGTTAACATGATAAAACCTTACCATGGTAGGGAGGCCTTTTGCTGAGCATTTGCAGTGGATTACAGGAGGAGTCTGAGAGAGATCTTGTGACTGATCTCCTCAGTGAGGTTCAGGCTGACACCTCTGTGGAAGGGGTAGCAATGTCCCAGCAGCTATCTCCTACCCAGGTTCAAGAAATCCAAGCAGTGTTGCAGGCGTTTGGGGGCATGTTCACCAGGAAACCAGGGAGCACCCACCTGGTGCAGCACCAGGTGGATACAGGACCCCAAAGGCCTATCAGGCAGGCCCCTTATAGGGTGCCTAAGAGAGTCAAACAGACTCTGAGGGAAGAGGTACAGGAGATGTTGGAACTAGGGGTGATTCAGGAGTCCAACAGTCCCTGGGCCTCCCCAGTGGTACTGGTGCCAAAGAAGGATGGCAGCACCAGGTTCTGTGTGGATTACAGGAAATTAAATAGTAACACAGAGGCAGATGCTTACCCCATGCCTAGGACAGATGATGCCCTAGAGCAGCTGGGTGGGGCTAAGTATCTTACAACCATTGATCTTACCAAGGGTTACTGGCAGGTGCCTTTGACTCCCAGTGCTAGACAGAAGTCAGCCTTTGTGACTCCTTTTGGCTGGTATGAGTTCGCAAAGATGCCCTTTGGGATGAAGAATGTCACAATGACTTTCCAGAGGCTGGTAGATCATATCTTAGCAGGAGCAGGAGGGTTTGCCCTTGCTTACATGAATGATATTGCTATCTACAGCCATTCCAGGCAAGAAGACCTTCAGCATGTCAGGGAAGTGCTGGGCAGACTACAGAGGGCAGGGTTGACCATTAAGCTGAGAAAATGTCAGTGGGTATGGCAGAGGTCTCCTACCTAGGATATAGAATGGGGAGTGGTAAGATAAGGCCAGAACCTGTCAAAGTGGAAGCCATTCAGGCATGGCCTGCACCTGTTTCCAAAAAGCAGGTGAGGGCATTCTTAGGGACAACAGGGTACTACAGAAAGTTCGTTCCCAATTATAGTACCATAGCAGCTCCCCTCACAGACCTGACAAGGAAGAACAGGCCAGATAAGGTAGTGTAGACCCCAGCATGTGCGCACACATTTCAGAAGCTTAAGGAAGCTTTGGGAGGACCCCCTGTGTTAGCCAGTCCAAACTACAGCAAAGAATTTGTTGGGCAGGTGGATGCTTCAAACTATGGGGTGGGGGCTGTACTTAGCCAGATTTCTTCAGAGGGAGAAGAGCACCAAGTGGTTTATCTCAGTTGTAGGCTCTAACCTAGGGAGGAATGCTATGCAGCGGTAGAAAAGGAATGTCTAGCCATAGTGTGGGCACTACAAAAACCTCAGCCTTATCTGTATGATAGAAAATTCACTGTGATGACAGATCACAACCCTCTAATATGGTTAAACAGAGCCAGTCAGCAAAATGCCAAGTTGCTAAGATGAAGCCTGGGGTTGCAAGCATATAATATGTCAGTGCAGCACTGCAGTGGGAGTATTTTATTATTTTTTATTTTATTTTATTTTACATTTGTTGACCAGGCTAGTCTAGCTGGATACATGTCCTTTTTCAGTAGAGGCCCGGGGAGAAAAGCTCCCGCAATTAACAGAAGTATAATTTTACAATTATATACAAGAAATTACATTAATATAAAATCAAACAATAACAACATCTAAATATACAAGCTGTTAGTCTGGTAAACATTTGTTGAGATGGCCAGATGACATAGATACCTGAGGAGATAGTAAGATACTGGATAAAAAATTGTGAGGTAGAAAGGAATTAGATACTAATAAACCTGTGGGAATTAATCAGGGTTGGAACATGGGCATAACCATTGAGACTTAAGTAATTCTCTGAGATTAGTTTTGAATAGATTGAGTGAGGTCATGAGCCTGAGGTTGTTGGGAAGGGAATTCCATTGCTTTCCAATGGAGTTAGCATAAAGAGCATCGCCGCCCATGTTATTAAATTTGATGGTTAATATCTGAATACTGTTTGAGGATCGTAGGCTACTTAAGTTAGTGTAGGGGGTCAGGATTTTGGTCAGCGAGGGGGTTTTCTCTGGTTGATTTATTATTTTGAATGCTTCAGAGAGTTGGTTTAGTTTAAGCAGATTGGGCAGTTCCAACCAGCCAAGTTTCTTGAGGTTGAGGCAATGGTGGGTACGATAGGGTGTAGCTGTTACAAATCTGGCAATATGGTGGTAGGTGGTAGAGAGGTTATTAAGCTCACGTTTGTTGAGGAATGATAGTATCGGTGAGGCATATAGTAGGGTGGAAAGGAGATGGGTACGAGCAATGGTTAATTTAGCATAAGGGGTAAGAAAGTTTTTGATTCTGTACATGGAGCCAAGTTTCTTGTTAACTGACTTAATAGTTTGGGCAATGTGTAGGTCGAATTTAAGCTTGTGGTCAATAGTGACACCTAGTAGTTTGGTATGGGGGACGGGCTCAATGATGGTGCCATTAGAGGATTCCACAAAAAAGGTCCTGGAATTATCAGGTGGTGGTTCTTGGGGTAGGGAAGTGGTGGACGTGGGGAAAAATAAAAGTAACTTGGTTTTAGTCGGGTTGAGTATGAGTTTCCGGTCAGAGAACCATTGTTCAACTTTGGCAAAACATTGTTGGGTAGCTGCTTGGAGATTTTGAAGAGACAGATCGGAGCATATCAGGGTTGAGTCATCTGCATATTGAATGCAGGTGGCTGTGGGGATGACTGTGTGCAGATCGTTTATGAAAATAGAAAAAAGAAGGGGACCAAGTATGGAGCCCTGTGGAACACCGATATTGTTTGAGAGCAGGTGAGATATACTATTTTGCCATTGGACTGCTTGTTGCCTACCAGCGAGGTAATCCTTAAACCAGCTTAGGGCCAAGTTGTCAAGATGGAGGGTTTGTAGGGTATATAGTAGTAGCTGGTGGTTAACCATATCGAAAGCTTTCGATAGGTCAAGAAAGAGAGCAGAGGATGTTAGTTTTTTGTTACGGTTACTATTGACTGAGTCTACAAAGGAGAGGAGGGTAGTGGTAGTACTGTGATGGGGGCGGAAGCCATGCTGGGTTATAGACAATAGATTATTGAGGGTAAGGTAGTGTAGGAGTTGTTTGTGAACACACCGTTCCATAATTTTAGCTATTGGAGACAATATTGCGATGGGTCTATAGTTAGATGTTTCTGTGGAGGAGCCTCCCTTGTGAAGTGGAATGATGTATGAAATTTTCCAAATGGGGGGGACGGTGGCCTCAGTAATGGATCTATTAATCAGGATTGATATAGGATAGGCAATGACATCAGACGATATTTGTAGTTATTCCGCTGGGAGGCGATCGGCCGCTAGGGTGGTCGGTTTCAGTTTTTTTAATAGGGTACGAATGTAGGAGGTAGAAACTGGTTGTAATTTAAAGGAGAGAGAAGCTGTGTCATCAGGAAGAGTTAAGGAGGGGGAAGAGGTAGGTAGATGATTGGCTAAGGACTGGATGGTCTCAGTAAAAAAAGTGTTGAAGGTATTGGCTACTACTTCTGGTTCTTGACCAGTGAGATTCTCAGGGATTGGGGTAGTTGATTTACCAGGATGGAGGAGGTTGTTAAAACCAGCCCAGAACTTTTTTGGGTTAGTCTGATGTTTGTCCTGGAGGTGACAGAAGTACTGTTTTTTATCTCGAGTTATGTCAGTTTTCGTGGAGTTTCTAAGCTGTTGAAATATTATACGGTCTAGGGGAGTTTTGGTAGCTCTCCATTTGTGCCAAGCCTGGTCGCGGAGTTTAATCTTTGCTTTGGTTTCTCTTGTTAACCAGGGAGCAATGCGGTCTTTGGTTCTAATTTGTCTATTAGGGGCATGAGAGTGGAGAATGTTTAAGAATGTGTCATTAAAGTATGACATGCTCTCGGCAAGGGGTAGAGTATTTAGGATAGACCAATTGCAGGATTTTAGTTCCACCAGGAATAGTTCTGGGTTGAAGTTTTTCTTATTTCTAACAAGTTTATATAAGGGCGGGTTGGTGCAAGAAAGTTTGTGTTTTAGAATGTAAGTGACAAGGTGGTCGCTAAGGTCGTTAGGGAGGGTACCAGTGGTATAGTTGTTCGGATCTTTATTGGTGAGAATCCAGTCAATCGTGCTCTCTTTTTGCTGAGTATTACCAATTCTAGTGGGAGATGTAATATTTTGGGAGAAGCCATATAGATTGATTAGATAGGGATTTGACTTGGCGGAGCAGTGGGACCAGTCAATATTGAAGTCCCCTAGAACTATGGTTTCTTGAGGGCAGTTAGTGGCTAACCAACTTAAAGTTTGCTCTAGGTTTTCATGATTCTTCCCTGGTGGAATATAGATTACTACAAGATTGATACATTTTGGGTGTTAATACAAATCTTTAGTGAAATAAGTTCTATGTTAGAGACCTGGGGAGGAAGCAATGGGTTCATAATGATGTTGAACCTGTTCTTAAACATGACAGCTATTCCTCCACCCCTTTTGGTTATTCGATCCCTCCTTAAGATATTATAGCCAGGTGGAAGCATTTCTTCATCCTTTGTGGCAGGTTTGAGCCATGTTTCTGATAAGCACATGATATCCGGGGAGTGTGTGGCTATCATAGCATGTAAGCTATGTATTTTGTTGTTTATGCTTCTCAAGTTGAGGTGAAAGATGAGGAGGGAGTTAGTAGGTATTTGGGGTAATGTTGGGGTGACAAAATCTCGACTGGTGGTAGGGCCTGGATTCGGGTGAATGTCGCCATGCTGGGTTATACATAGTTTTAGGTGCTCTAGGAATCTATGAAGTTTGCACAGTAATTTGAGGTGGGATTTATTTTTGGTTGGGCTAGGGTAGTGAAGGGTTAGATGAGTTTTAAAGAGACCTTGTGTTTTTGCAGGGTGGAGAGGGGATGCTATAGTATTTGGGGAAAAGTGTGTGTGTGTGGTAGTGTGAGCCTTGGGAAAGGAGATTCCTAAGAGTGATTGGTGTTCATATCTTGTTAGAAGGTACGGGATAAGAAGAAGTAAAGTTAGTGAGAAGATGAAAGAATACATAGTTTTGACCATGACGATGAGAGAGAGGTAGCTTGTGGGATGGGATGATAGGAGGGGTTACTAAATTTTTAGGGAGTTGGCTAAGAGTGAGGGAGGAGGAGTTGTAAATTGGAGGACAGCCGTAATTGGGAGGAAGAGAGGGTGGGATGGGCTAGCGATCACTATAAAGTTAGGGGTAGTGGGGGCGGGTGGGATATGGGGGCAGGGTGGGGCGCGGAGCGAGCCCGAGCGAAGCGAGGGCGAAGCGGAGCGGGGAATACCTGCCAGGAGTTTGCAGGGCCTTAGAGGCAGCCAGATGCAAGTCTGAGGGTCGGGTGCAGGATAGCACCTTCTAAGATGCAAGGACCTGGAGATTTGGCAGCCTAGTGTTTGGTTGCCAGTAGATTTGTAAGGTCCTGTTTATTTTCCTGCCTGCAAGACGTTATCCTGGTTAGGTACACTGAAATTATGGGTATGTCCTTAACCCTAGAGTCCTTTTCAGTGTAAGAAGATGGGAAGTTCAAGGTTTGTGCATTCGCACCGTCGATGCCAAGAACCTGAGAGCCACGCGGTGTAATATAGTGGGGGGGGGGGTTCCTGGAATGAGAGAAAGGAGAGATACACTTTTAAAAGACACATTACATGCAGTCGCTAGACTGTGTTATGCAGCAGGTTGTTGTCTCTAGAGTTAGATAGAGGTAGGCTGTAGGGGAGAGGTATAGATATCAGTATGCAGTACACTTCTACAATAAACTTCACTTTAAGCTTGAAAAACAGATGGTGCATAGGCAAAATACATTGGTGTTAACATCTTTGCTCTGGTAAAACAGTGGAAGCAAACAAGTACAGCCGGTTTCTTTGGATTAGTCAAGGAACGCCAGTATCATCGTCTGCATGTGTAACCCATAGGCGTGCTTATCTTGCGACTGCTAGTCGTTCACGCTACACATAGAATAATTTTAACATAAGCACTAGTTTTAGACAGCTATACCACGTTCAGTAGTCTATGCAAGAAGCCAGTAGCAAATAGAATACGTTCTATTTCAGTTAGTTATAACTAATGAAAATTGGAGAAGTCTGTCGCTAGTTCTGAAAGTGATAAACACTACATGAACAATACAGCACAGAGTAGAACACAGTTTTCAGATGTTAAAACTAGTTTAAACTAATAGCGCCTATAACAACGCCAACACTACCAGAAACAGAAACAATACAGTGCAGGGTAAAACACAGTACAATACAGCACAGAGTAGAACACAGTTTTCAGATGTTAGAACCAGTTTAAACTTATAGCACCTATAACAACGCCAACACTACCAGAAACAATACAGTGCAGGGTAAAACACAGTTATCTGATGCTAGCAGTAGTTTGAACTTATAGCGCCTATAACAACGCCAACGCTACCAGAAACAGTACATTGCAGAGTAAAACACAGTTTTCTCTAGAGCCTAGGATAGTCAGTCGCCCTTTTAGCGAGGCGACTCAATTACAAACTGCAAAGGATGGTAATGAAGGTAAAATAAGACCAAATAGTTCAGTTGATTGTACCTTGCGAAGAGGCGTCCGGGCGTCCGGGCAGGGAGACAGAACAGTTCCAGCAAGTCTAAGATTAAAAATGGCGGAGACTGGCGGGGAATATGAAAACTCCCTGACGTCAGGAATACCTGCCAGGAGTTTGCAGGGCCTTAGAGGCAGCCAGATGCAAGTCTGAGGGTCGGGTGCAGGATAGCACCTTCTAAGATGCAAGGACCTGGAGATTTGGCAGCCTAGTGTTTGGTTGCCAGTAGATTTGTAAGGTCCTGTTTATTTTCCTGCCTGCAAGACGTTATCCTGGTTAGGTACACTGAAATTATGGGTATGTCCTTAACCCTAGAGTCCTTTTCAGTGTAAGAAGATGGGAAGTTCAAGGTTTGTGCATTCGCACCGTCGATGCCAAGAACCTGAGAGCCACGCGGTGTAATATAGTGGGGGGGGGGGGTTCCTGGAATGAGAGAAAGGAGAGATACACTTTTAAAAGACACGTTACATGCAGTCGCTAGACTGTGTTATGCAGCAGGTTGTTGTCTCTAGAGTTAGATAGAGGTAGGCTGTAGGGGAGAGGTATAGATATCAGTATGCAGTACACTTCTACAATAAACTTCACTTTAAGCTTGAAAAACAGATGGTGCATAGGCAAAATACATTGGTGTTAACATCTTTGCTCTGGTAAAACAGTGGAAGCAAACAAGTACAGTCGGTTTCTTTGGATTAGTCAAGGAACGCCAGTATCATCATCTGCATGTGTAACCCATAGGCGTGCTTATCTTGCGACTGCTAGTCGTTCACGCTACACATAGAATAATTTTAACATAAGCACTAGTTTTAGACAGCTATACCACGTTCAGTAGTCTATGCAAGAAGCCAGTAGCAAATAGAATACTTTCTATTTCAGTTAGTTATAACTAATGAAAATTGGAGAAGTCTGTCGCTAGTTCTGAAAGTGATAAACACTACACGAACAATACAGCACAGAGTAGAACACAGTTTTCAGATGTTAGAACTAGTTTAAACTAATAGCGCCTATAACAACGCCAACACTACCAGAAACAGAAACAATACAGTGCAGGGTAAAACACAGTACAATACAGCACAGAGTAGAACACAGTTTTCAGATGTTAGAACCAGTTTAAACTTATAGCGCCTATAACAACGCCAACACTACCAGAAACAATACAGTGCAGGGTAAAACACAGTTATCTGACGCTAGCAGTAGTTTGAACTTATAGCGCCTATAACAACACCAACGCTACCAGAAACAGTACATTGCAGAGTAAAACACAGTTTTCTAGAGCCTAGGATAGTCAGTCGCCCTTTTAGCGAGGCGACTCAAATACAAACTGCAAAGGATGGTAATGAAGGTAAAATAAGACCAAATAGTTCAGTTGATTGTACCTTGCGAAGAGGCGTCCGGGCGTCCGGGCAGGGAGACAGAACAGTTCCAGCAAGTCTAAGATTAAAAATGGCGGAGACTGGCGGGGAATATGAAAACTCCCTGACGTCAGGAATACCTGCCAGGAGTTTGCAGGGCCTTAGAGGCAGCCAGATGCAAGTCTGAGGGTCGGGTGCAGGATAGCACCTTCTAAGATGCAAGGACCTGGAGATTTGGCAGCCTAGTGTTTGGTTGCCAGTAGATTTGTAATGTCCTGTTTATTTTCCTGCCTGCAAGACGTTATCCTGGTTAGGTACACTGAAATTATGGGTATGTCCTTAACCCTAGAGTCCTTTTCAGTGTAAGAAGATGGGAAGTTCAAGGTTTGTGCATTCGCACCGTCGATGCCAAGAACCTGAGAGCCACGCGGTGTAATATAGTGGGGGGGGGGGGTTCCTGGAATGAGAGAAAGGAGAGATACACTTTTAAAAGACACGTTACATGCAGTCGCTAGACTGTGTTATGCAGCAGGTTGTTGTCTCTAGAGTTAGATAGAGGTAGGCTGTAGGGGAGAGGTATAGATATCAGTATGCAGTACACTTCTACAATAAACTTCACTTTAAGCTTGAAAAACAGATGGTGCATAGGCAAAATACATTGGTGTTAACATCTTTGCTCTGGTAAAACAGTGGAAGCAAACAAGTACAGCCGGTTTCTTTGGATTAGTCAAGGAACGCCAGTATCATCGTCTGCATGTGTAACCCATAGGCGTGCTTATCTTGCGACTGCTAGTCGTTCACGCTACACATAGAATAATTTTAACATAAGCACTAGTTTTAGACAGCTATACCACGTTCAGTAGTCTATGCAAGAAGCCAGTAGCAAATAGAATACGTTCTATTTCAGTTAGTTATAACTAATGAAAATTGGAGAAGTCTGTCGCTAGTTCTGAAAGTGATAAACACTACACGAACAATACAGCACAGAGTAGAACACAGTTTTCAGATGTTAGAACTAGTTTAAACTAATAGCGCCTATAACAACGCCAACACTACCAGAAACAGAAACAATACAGTGCAGGGTAAAACACGGTACAATACAGCACAGAGTAGAACACAGTTTTCAGATGTTAGAACCAGTTTAAACTTATAGCGCCTATAACAACGCCAACACTACCAGAAACAATACAGTGCAGGGTAAAACACAGTTATCTGATGCTAGCAGTAGTTTGAACTTATAGCGCCTATAACAACGCCAACGCTACCAGAAACAGTACATTGCAGAGTAAAACACAGTTTTCTCTAGAGCCTAGGATAGTCAGTCGCCCTTTTAGCGAGGCGACTCAAATACAAACTGCAAAGGATGGTAATGAAGGTAAAATAAGACCAAATAGTTCAGTTGATTGTACCTTGCGAAGAGGCGTCCGGGCGTCCGGGCAGGAGACAGAACAGTTCCAGCAAGTCTAAGATTAAAAATGGCGGAGACTGGCGGGGAATATGAAAACTCCCTGACGTCAGGAATACCTGCCAGGAGTTTGCAGGGCCTTAGAGGCAGCCAGATGCAAGTCTGAGGGTCGGGTGCAGGATAGCACCTTCTAAGATGCAAGGACCTGGAGATTTGGCAGCCTAGTGTTTGGTTGCCAGTAGATTTGTAAGGTCCTGTTTATTTTCCTGCCTGCAAGACGTTATCCTGGTTAGGTACACTGAAATTATGGGTATGTCCTTAACCCTAGAGTCCTTTTCAGTGTAAGAAGATGGGAAGTTCAAGGTTTGTGCATTCGCACCGTCGATGCCAAGAACCTGAGAGCCACGCGGTGTAATATAGTGGGGGGGGGGGTTCCTTGCGAAGAGGCATCCGGGCAGGGAGACAGAACAGTTCCAGAGTAGCAATGCCAATGCAGATGGGCTCTCAAGACAGGGAATGGGGTGAGGTACACCCAGATAGACCTGACACTCTCAAGCAATGTTTCTCAAGGGGCACTTGAAAAACTTGCTTGAGTTCCCAGGAGGGGAAGAGATGTGAAGATTGGAGGAAGATGGGCGAAGGCTGCCAGCCTAGTCAAATAGAATTTGATACATAATTCTATCAACTGTATAAATAAATGTAAAATACAGGCTTGTGTTTTTAAATGAAAGAAAACACTGCAAATGTGAACTTCAAGATTGTTGCAACGTTGCCATCTGCTGTAAGGAAAACCAAGTCAAGCATTTCAAATGTGTCTTTTGAAGTTGGAAAAATATTATGAATCAATTGATGTTTTACAAGTCGGCTCCAGTGGGTCTGGATGAAGGTTTCATGCCCATTGTTTTAAGGTTAAAGTTAAGGCCCAGAATTTACATATGGAAGGTGCTTTATTGCTCTGGTTTCTGCTAGAGTGTATATGTGAAATGCCTTGTATTGTTGTAGTTTCCTGAGCAGGTGTTAGTTTGCTAAACAATGCAGTTTGTGGCCTGAAAAAACCTAAATTTCAAAATTATGTAATTTGGGAGGGCCTCAGCAGAGCTGTCGGTTAGTGTTTAAAAACTATTGTTCAGTGAGAGACTAAGCATTTTGATCTTGGACATCTAACCCAGCACTGCTTGCTCTTTATGTATGTAAGTAAGATTATAGCGCTGTGATTTCTCTTAGGAATAGTTAAACTTAGAAGAAAATTAGACTAAGTATTTTTCTTTGAGATCAGATCTTTCCTACAATATTGTTTTAAGTTTCTGTGTGATCTCTGAACTTGAGTAACATTGCACTATAGTAGTATTGTCTTGTGTTTTAATTATTTATTATTAAATATTTTAAAAAGCTTTACCTGTGGATGGTTTATGTAGAGATACTTTAACCTCTAAAGTACATTACATATTTACAGATTTTACTGTCTAAGTCACTCCAAATTAAGCCTAGACTGAATCGTCACATGACCAATTGGTTAATAATATTGCACAGTAATAATTGTACACCCTTTTAAGGGCCTTTTAGTAGCTGATAATTATTAGCTGGGTGGTGGCAGGAATTACTACCATATGGTCTGGATAATAGGGCCACAGCTGGAGAACCTCTGCCAGCCTTTTCCCAGGAGGGTCTGTGTGTTTGTATAACCCCTTCTCAAAGTGTGTGTGTGGTGTGTCAGCTACTTGGCAGGGACACAAAGCACTGGTTGGACAGAGAGGGTACTGGAGGTTTTAGCTTGCCCAGCAAGGCTGAGACCTCAACCCTATAACTGTGCCAGTGGGGAGTCTTATTCAGTACCTGGTGAGCAAAGGCGCAACCAGCCCCAGACTGACTGTGATCTCTGTGTGCACTTAAGGGAAATTGTACTTTACTGTGTGTATTAGTTATCCTTTCCTCTTCTAGGAGTTGTCCTCTCTTATGTCAGTGGTGAGGACTGAGGCTCCTTGATTGCTGGGCCAGGGCACGGGCGTCACAAGAACAAAGAGAATTTATTTCATCAAATAGATTATGTGGTGGTTAACATGAAAATTATTATTGCATGAGACTTTAATTGTGATTTAAGGGAGAAAATGTAAAAAGAAAGGGAAAGATGTTAAAAATACAAGTGTTTAATAAAAGTCAATGGAAGAAGAAGGACAACTGGATCAGAAATTGATTATTTTCTATTATCAGAAGGTTTGAGTAAGGCAAATGGTGATAAGCAGAGACAATATTTTTTATCATTTGGCAATATGGTTGGGGTGATGGAAGAAAGAAATTATACTAAAATAGGAAAGGGAATAAAAAAATAAGAAATTATTGGATGAATTTGGGGAACAGGAAGCATTGTGGTCATAAAGGGATTAAATAATCATGAAGGACTTTTCTAAAAAGTTGGTCTGAATGGTGGATTGCATTTAAAAAGAAGTATAATTTATTTTCAGTGGACAGGATGATATAAAAAAGAAATTGAAAGTGAAGTATGAAAGATGTATAGAAGAGTATTACAGAATTTAGAGATGAATACAAGAGAGTATTATGATATGGAAAAATAAATAAAGAAATTGAGAAAAAAATGAAGACATTACTGTTTAAGCAGAGCTATTATTTATATGGATTTACAAGGGAAAAGGGAAGCTGTGTCTGCATAATTGAGTAAAATATTAAATGAGGATATTAGTATAATGAGGGAAATGAAACATGTAAAACCAGAGGTAAAAAGAACACAAGAGCAAATTATGAGTATTGTAATACAATATGTAGAAAATATGTATAAGACTAAAAAGAAAGAAAATTGAGAATTGAAAGTTTTAAAAAATCAAGAATGAGTCAATGCATAATTTGAAAAAGAAGTTACTATTAGTACGTAGGAATGTAAATGTTGATTTAGTATCAGGTCCAGATGGTATAGGGCATGAAAGGCACACAAAATTAAGAGACTAGCAAACAGAATGTTTTGTAAACATTTTGAATGAATGGTTGAAAGAGGGGTTTGTTCATTTTATTTATTTAACATTTGTTGACCGGGAAAGTCTGACTAGGACAGAGCCTATTTTCAGCAGAGGCCCAAAGAGAAACCCTCCATACACATGTCTTTGGAATGTTGGAGGAAACTGGAATATCCAGAGGAAACTCATGTGAACAAAGATAGGACATGCAGACTCTGCACAGAGTTGCATCGAGAGATATTAAAGGTTATATGGAAGAAAGATGAGTGAATTAAAAAAATGGAGGCCTATCACATAAATACTACAGATTACATGTTTTATGAGAATAATACAGAGGAGAATGGAAGGATATATGGTACAGAAAGGAAAGGATGCCAGGAATTGTTATTGGAGGTTTGAGAAATTGTGGCTATTATAAATAAAAGGGAAGATGTGAAACTTATGGTAGGTGATATTAGTAAGGAATTTAATAAATTTGATGTAGTAGGACATGGTGCTTTGTAGGATGTTATGAAAAAGTATGGAATAGGTAATAGAATTAAGGGAGTATGTATGTCAGCATATCTAAATAATAAAGTAAGAGCAATAGTGAATGGGTGATTAAGTAAAGAAATATATAAATTGTGGTATAAGACAAGGACGTCCTATGAGTGGGATATTGTTTGTATTAGTTATGAATGTGATAGCGTGTGAAGTAGCTTACAAAACAAAAGATGCTAGATATGTGATGCAAAAGGAAGTGGTGATTCCAGTAGTTCTGATATATGCAGATGATATAGTTGTAGTTGCTAAGAATAAAACATGGATGAAGGAAGTGTTGGTTTGCTTGAATGGATGTTTGTATGAAATAGGAATGGCCTTGAAAAAATCAGCAATAAGGGTTTGGATGATGTGAAAATTGGAGTAGTGTATTTTTAAATGAATGAAGTATATTTACTAAGGATAAAAATAATGGAAATGATGCAGTTATGAGGCAATGGAAGGGTTTGATAAAAGAAATTAAAGAAATATGTCCTTTGAGGAGGACTTACAGATTAGCATTCAAGAAAAAGGTTTATCTGGTAAATTCTGTTTCACTGGGCATAATAGTATATATGTCTATTGTTTATATGATCATATAGGGTTCAAGATTACACACAGTAAAAAGAGGTGTGTTGTGTATGAGTGAAAATGAAGGGAGATTGGTGTTATTAAAGCTAACTGTTTATTCTGCTTCTTTAAACTTGTATCGAGTATTAAAATGGGTAAATGAACAGAATGAAATCAGTAGTGGAAAAGTTTAAATATAAGTGCAAACAATTTTGGAAGATGATGAGAATAAAAAAAATGAAATAAAGATTATATAAATAAAAAAAATTGAAATTTTTCAAGAAAAAATACTAACATGGGTAATGAGAATTGAAGATATAGAGAAGACTAGAAGAATATGATATGGTATGGTATGGTAGAATGACGTGATGAAACAGTATTATTATGTAAATCCGTGGGAAAATATAGCAGAAGAATTGATAAAAGATATTAAAGTAATGAAAAGTGGTGTACTATGATTACAGAGTGTCATGATTTCCTATCAACACTGGTAATAAATAAAATTCCGGTAAAGAGGAATATGCCATATAAAAAGAAAGTTGAAAACGTGTGTTTATTTTGTTGGGAGAAACAGATAACAGAGCATGTTTTTTAAATGTAAAAGAGTGGTTAAACTCTGGAAAAAGTTGTGTGCAGAATATTTTTTGAGAATATTAATGATTTAAACAGTATAGATATGAATAAGATTATGTATGGATATTATCAAATAAGAAAGAATATGTGAGAAGGGTAGATAATTTATTTTGCATAATATGGATTATTTGGAATGAAAGACTGAATGAAACTTTGTTCAATGGGAAATTGATTTTGGGTGACATATTGTGAAAAATTAGTTTATGGTTATGGGGGGGTCAGTTATGGAAGAATAATAGTGACAATAGTATATAGGAATTTGTAGATATGTACTTGTAAATTTGTATATTTTGTAAAGATGTAAATAATGTTTGGTTTATGTTGTGTTAATTAAAGGATTCCTAGTCTTTTCAAAAGGTGCTGTGGTATCTTTACATCCACCTGAGCTGCCACCGGCTTACGCAGATGGAACCTTGATTTAACATTTCATTCAAAGAACACATTCAGGAGTGCAACACCGTTCTTATGCTGAATTGCAGTGTCTGCAATTAATCTACCTGATATGGGAATAAAATCCACAGACTTCTGCACCAAAAGAGAGTACATTACCTGTTACACCACTGACACTGCTAACCTTATGCTTTTTACTATGAGTTATTCTCAGTAGTTACCAAGCATTCTTTACATCTGCTCACATTCACTTACCCTACCTATAATCATTAGCTGACAGCTTATTCCTTGTTTGAGATATGCCTATGGTAGCTCTTCCTATTCTCTGCGATAAACATTCATCAATGTCTCAATGGCAAACCTTTCTGTCATTCTGTTACATACTCTGTATCTCAAATTCTTCAATTATTTTATTTCTTCCTCCTAAATTCTGAAAACTTTTGTTTTCATAAGCAAAAATGCCATGTACAGCAGATGACACAAAACGTGTATTATTTTTCTGTCAATTATTTATTTTTGCAGTTATGAAGGGAAATATATTTTCAGCGACCACTTTGCACAATCTAGCAAAAGAGCTGTTTTCCTACCTGCATAGTACACTATTTTTTCAGTAATTTTGTTGGAAACAACTCCAAGAAGTTGTTTTTTTTTTTCTTTTTTTTTTTCCTCATCTGATATTTCATTAAAGGAACATCCAAATAGACAATAGCACAATCATTTTGATGAACACTTTTGCCCAAGATAAACTGGGATTCCTGGTGTCAACAGAATTATCTGATTAGTAATATAATGGGGAGCAACTAAAGTTATGAATTGTACACGCAGTGTGTGAATTGAGATAGTACTTCAGAGTAAAAAAAAATAAGAGTTGACATTAAATATAAAAAGTAAAACTTAAAAGCAGATAGGGTAACTTTAGTCTAAAAAAACTAAATATGTATGGATGAGTTAATAAATCTCTATTAGTATTAGAAATACAAATATCTATTAGTATTAAAAATAAAAACTATTTTTGCAAGCTTGTCATATTTGCCAAATTAGTCCAATTATTTACTGATAGCACTTTTGTGATAGTTTGCCTTTATTAACGTTTGCATGATTTCATCATTTGTTACCTTGATTCTTATTGTCTGTTCTATTATTTATTACATGATTTGTTAACTTGATAGACAAATTTCATTGTATTTTTTCTGCTGGAAACTTTTTCTTTGAGGGCCTCCACAGAAAATTGGCATTGTTTGGTAGGGATATCTCGGTTAAAATGAATACATAAACAAACAAATAACTCAAAAGAAAGAAAGGTGAATACTCCACAACAATCGAAGCAAACCAGAAGGATAGCCAATTCATATGACATGAATCCACAAGTATGTGTGAAAAGAACAACCTCTTTATTCAAGGAAGTAAGCGCTTTCGCATCTCCCTGGATGCTTCCTCAGACTTAAAATAAACTCCAACATTCAAAATCACATAAATATCACATTGCTATCATAAAAACCAATAAAATGTCTCATATCAAACACCTGAAAAAATGAGGCGGCATCCCTAAAAAAATATTGCTCATCTGCAATTAAAGTCATATATTCATAAAAAACCTTCACATATGTCACTTCTAAATAAATAATAATTATAAAAATAAAAACAGTGCATCTAAAACTATAGAAAATACATGTAAATAGCTCCTTATAGAGCAGTATAATATTATTGAAGAAGAGCTTCATAATGAAGCGCTAGATCTAGAGCAACGGCTAACTTCTGTTTTAACACACACACAAAGAGATGATTTTCTTGCAGATTTAGTGACTACTCTAACTGCTTTGGACAATAGATTGTTACTGGCTAAAAAAAGAAAATTAGAAAGAGATTGTCTTGATTTCTCTAAGGGAAACGTCTTTTCTTGGCCGAGGAAATCAACTCGACCTAATAACGCAGTGACAACTACTAGCATTGCACAACCATCGAATGAGTGCCTTGACCCCTCAATCCCTCTGGTTTCCGGTAGTATGACATAATTTCCTCCTGTTAGAGCTGAAAATGAACTGCGGATTGAAGCTCGCTCGTCTGAAGTTTCAGTTAATGACTTACACAATTCTGGAGCACAGAACGAGCAAGTTGTGCATAGGAAAACGCCACAGATAATGCAACAGACTCCTCTACAGGGGAATAATGAAGTAACTGGTCTCCTTTTTCCATTACCCTTTCAAGCAGCCAGTCGGCAGACATGGAGCCCACAATACAAGGGCAGGAAAAGGAAAACATCGGACGAGCAGTTCGAATTTCAAAAGAAGACATTAAAACCCATACAAAGGACTTAGTCGTAAATCTTTCACAGTATGTATTGACTGAATGGGAGAAATCTATTTTAAATAAGGGATTGCCATTTATCCCTTCACAGAGCATGCATGTGAGTGATTTGGTTGTAGATGTTAGATATTTTACCAGGAATGTAGCATTAGGCATGCAATATGGTAACAGCACAGTAAATGAAGATAATGTTCTCAACTTTAGGAAACCATCGACATATGTGCCTAGCTTACATCCACTGTTAGAGAGTTTTGAGAAAGCGTGCACTAATGATTTAATTGCATTGTATCAAAATAACACTAATAAGTTGAAACCTGAATTTTTTAATTTAACTAAAGATGAGAAGTTGGCATTGAATGCTTTACAAAATAATGCTGATATAGTTATAAGACCAGCAGATAAAGGGGGTGCCACAGTGTTATTAGATATCAGTTATTATAATGATACCATTACTGAAATGCTATCAGATATTACAACCTAAAGTAAGCTTAAGATGTCAGATTTAGATAGGATTATTAGAACTGTACATGCAGACCTCTATGATATGTTGATGTGTAATGTTACTGATGACAATATATACAGATATTTCTTGATTGAGAAACCATTAGTGCCAATGTTTAGAGACCTTCCAAAAATACATAAATCATTGAATAAACCTCCTCTCAGACCCATAGTTTCCGGTAAGGGTTGGTTAACGGAAAGTATGTCAATTTATCTAGAAAATCAACTGAGACCTGTAGTAGATACTACTGCTTCTATATCATGTGATACACAACAATTTTTAGAAACTTTAGCACCGTACTACTTTGATAGAGACTAAATGATTTGGATTATATGGTGACGCTAGATGTAAAATAATTGTTCACCAGCATACCAAATGATGTAGGTGTAGATTTTTTGAGGTTATATTTAATACAAAAAGGGATGACCAACAGTCATATCATGAAGATTACCATGTTAATGGAACTAGTCCTTACATATAATGTATTCAGTTTTAATGGGAATTATTATCTACAGACAACAGGAGTAGCGATGGGCACACCATGTGCCAATTCCTATGCCAACTTGGTGTTGGCATATTGGGAGTCTACATACATCCTTGAACATATGATATACTCAAAATATATTAAATACTACAATAGGTTTGTGGATGATGATTTTTTGATATGGGAGGTGAATTAGATGTTTTGGAAGAGTTTATTACATATATTAATGGTACGACGACTTTTCTGACATTGACTAGTGAGAAATCTCAATACAAGCTAGAATTCTTGGATGTTCTGTTGTTAAAAGATAAGGGGGCAATTACTACAGAGATTTATAGAAAAGCATGTAGGAAGAATGCTATCCTGCACAGGGATAGTATGCACCCCCCACATATACACAGGAATATAGTTAGGAATCAAGCTATGCGCAACTCTCGCTTAATAAGCAATGACTCTATGTATTTTGGTGCAACTGAAGGCATGGAGCAAGAGTTCATAGAGAGAGGTTATCGCAGGAAAGACCTTAAAGCATTACAAGAGATAGAACGTGATCAATCAGGTTTACCATATATTAAGAGAAGTAATGAAACATGGATAGAACATAGAAAGAATAGACAAGTGAAGAGAAGAGTAGTTATTCCCTACACGAATAGTAATAGTTCTATAGTAGATGTTATTAAGAAACATTGGGGGATACTACAATTGGATGATAGTATAAAAAGATTGGTAGGAACTAACCCTAGTTTTAGTTATAGAAACACCAAGTCATTAAAAAGGTTGCTCTGCTATGAGAAGAGAGGAAAAAACAGATTAACCTCCTCTAGGAAGGGAACCTATGCATGTCGTAGCTGCAATCAATGTGGTTTTATCATGAACACCAATGGTTTTGAACATCAGATACAGGTATCAAGTATGAGTTTAGCCAGTATGCTGATTGTAAATCGAGAAATGTGGTTTATTTAGCTATCTGTAATAAATGCAAATGTTTCTATGTTGGCAAAACGAACAGAACATTAAGGGAACGGATTAGGGAACACATATATGCCATCAATAGAGAGAATGAATGCAATGCCCTAGCCAATCATGTTTTACAAAATGATACGACACACACTTTCAGGTTTATGGTTTTGGAATTTGTATATGCCACAGAAAGGCTAGGGAATATCAGTAATTATACCGAAAAAGAGGAAGCCAAATGGATAATTAGGTTATCTGCAGATAAATGACATGGCTTGAATGATAGGTCTACATTGAAGCCATTTCTCTTAGATAAACCACTGAAGCATTAAATATGGATACCTTGATATTATAATGAGGCTATAGTGGTGTTCCTGAACCCCCCTTCGAGAACCCCCCCCCCTTTAAGTAGATAGCCTCTATCATATTTTGGTTGCATAGGTATTATAGAGTTTATATGTATACATACTTATAAGTATATGTTTTTGCCTATGCATCTATATATGTATATATTTTTTATATACCTATTTACATGTATTTTCTATAGTTTTAGATGCACTGTTTTTATTTTTATAATTATTATTTATTTAGAAGTGACATATGTGAAGGTTTTTTATGAATATAGGACTTTAATTGCAGATGAGCTATATATTTTTAGAGATGCCGCCTCATTTTGTCAGGTGTTTGATATGAGACATTTTATTGTTTTATTGTTTTTTATGACAGCAATGTGATATTTAAGTGATTTTGAATGTTGGAGTTTATTTTAAGTCTGAGGAAGCGTCCAGGGAGACGTGAAAGCGCTTACTTCCTTGAATAAAGAGGTTGTTCTTTTCACACATACTTGTGGATTTATGTCATATGAATTGGCTATCCTTCTGGTTTGCTTCAATAGTCGTGGAGTATTCACCTTTCTTTCTTTTGGTTTTGCTATAGTCTTTTGTTAGGTGATACCTTACCCTGAGGTGTGCTTTTGGACAAACAAATAACTCAGCTGATTGGATCTTAACTTCCTTTTTCACTACTACTAGATTCCTTTAGAATGAGCTCTACACCTACTGGATTCCATCAAAACAAACCCGACCAAACATATACCTGTAGGAACTGGCCAGAACTTGATTGAAACCATGATTGAGATTTAGCAGCATAATTAATCAGCATTGAGTAAAGATTAAAATGGGAAATTTCACTTAGACATACGTTTTGCAGCAGATCATTACTGCCTGATATATATAGTCTGGTCACTTTTAACTGAAAACGTTATGAATTATATATATCCTTCTATCTGTCTACATATATGTCTATATATTTATATATATAGATATTATATAGATAGATAGATAAACAGGAAAATAGAGGAATATTTTAAATAGTCTAAGCACCCAAATGCCAGCATCACTAAAATTGACACAAAAAATAGAAAACAAAAATGTTGATGCTCATTGTGCATGTTCTGAGACATAACCCCAGGGTAAGCAAAATTAAGCAAGCTACCACTTACATCCCCATGTGATGGTCTGTATCCACATACTTCCCGCTAGTTATATATACTAACTCCAAGACTTGGCAATACTGGAAAAAGGGCATATCCCCCCACCCCAGTGCAGTATTGTACAATCTTAAAAATGTCTGACACTGATAATTCTGTTAGGGAAGTAGTTAAACATTAAAGAACATTTCACAGAAGGATCTATTGCAATATGTAAACAGATAAAAGGTTTAGCATTATTGCTGAATTACTTGGATCAGTCTTTTCTTTCAGTCATATAATACTGACTCAGAGTTGCATAATAACACTTTAAGAGGTAATTATACCTCTCAACTTTACAGATTTTCACAGAATGTCCAGATTTTTGCCTCATATTTTTGTCTGATTCTCGTAAAATTGTGGTTTTCTGGCAAATCATTGAGGGTTGAAGTCAGAAAATAATGACAAACGGTTGAGTTTCAGACTTCATACCCTTCAGAAAATTCATACTAATGCAAAACCTGTTATTCTATCAACTTTCTAAGTTTGTAAGAGTAATATTTAAAATTGTCCCTATTTGGGTCCTTGTACCCTCATTATTTATGGCTTTGTCCAGATTTCTTGCTCTAAGAGGTTGAGAGGTATGCAGGTAATGCATGGTAAATTATGTTATATAAGTACAGGAACAGAAACTAAAATTGAAAAACGTAACAAAAGGTAAGATAGAAAAAAGAGAAAACAGGCTATTATTATTAATAAAAAAGTAGTCCATAATCTCCTGCAAGAAAGTGAGGTAGTATGCTAATTTGCTCAATTTTATGGTGGAAGTATTCTGTTCATGATGTATATAGTGTCTATAGTATTCTGTAATTTAATTTCAGTTTTCTATATCTTGGTGGATGACAGTATCAAGGGTAACTTGTGCTTTCAGCAATAGTAATCTTATTTTTATTTATTTATTTGTTTATTTAATTTCTATGCTGCCAAAAAGTCATACTTCAAATATAAGGGACATAGGGGGTGTTACTCAAAATGATAGTGGAGTGATCTTAGTATGGAATTATAAAATACAGATCAGAGATGTGCATGGTTAGATCCATATTTCAATAATGTCCAGAGCCTGCACAGACAAGAACTGAAGAATGAAAGCCCATCAGAAAACTTCAGTTAATTAAAAGTTTTATGGTAAGAAATAGCTTCTATATTGCTAGTCCCAGGAAAGCTCAAGGATGCTGGTCTTCTTCAAATGTTTTATTTTCTCTTTTGTGAAAAGCTGTGAAATTGTGGAAATTAAAAAAAAATCAGTTTTTTAAGTTCAATAGGTGCTTGTTTAGTCTAGGAAAGTATTTATATATGCAGTCTCAAAAAAGCACACGGATGCAGGTCTAATTTTAAATGCTTTACTCCAGATCAGCATCTGTATGCTTTTTTTGAGACTGCACAGATAGATACTTTCCTGGACTAAATGAGTGCCTAATAAAATTAATAAACTGAATGTTTTAATTTCAACAGTTTCAGTCCCCGGGATTCATGAACCTTGCACCAGGCGCCCGCATAGCGTCGGCGTTATAAAGCCAAATATGGCCACCGAGCGATTCAGGTATGAACCAATCCATGCACTACCGTGCGCGGTTCTGCCGCCCGCGGGTATGCTAAACACACTGTGTGCGGTATTGCACCATGCAAATGAAGGCAAATATCGATCCATGAAGTGGCGCAGGCGTAGCGTAAGGGCACGGAAATGTAAACCAAGAAAAATGGTTTACATTTACCCAAACATGACCAAGGAATAATGGAAGGCTGTCAATGTCAGGTATCATACAGGTGCAATATGCCAATGGTGAAAGGCACCGAGAATGTCCAAAGAAAACATGCACAAAATGTAAATAATGACATAAATGTTATGTACGCAGAAACCACAGCAGAACCCCCGGATATGTGCACAGAAGGTGCAAAACAATGAAATAATATGACAATGTCCTAAAAGAGCAGTATAATACACATCAGCTGCACAGCCACCACACACCATAGTATGTATGGAAAGCCTCAACCCCAGCGCAAGGGTTGTCAAGGAGTGGCGGCAGTGTTCGGCGCCGTAACCATGTATTAGCAGTCAATGCCATGCAAATGAGGCAGATAATAGTGAATCGCCAAACCGGCGCCGGTGTAAGGATGGAGCAAACGGCGCAGCGGTAGTATACCAAGGAGTGGCCTACACGGAATACATGTCAATCGCAGACGGGTGTGCCACTGTAGGAGGAAGCACATTGGAGGCCAGCAAACATGGGCTGTACAATGCACATCACAGCAGCAGGACCGGCGTGTGAGGAAATAGATGCGCTGAGAGTACATAATGCGCACAGATGCATGTGCACGAGGATGACTACGTTCCCCAACCCAGTCATGTGACGGCCTCCCCGTCAACAACCACGGATATAGGAAGGTAATGCGGAGAATATGAGGAAATGCGGAAGCAGTGTAATTGGAGCCGTAATGAGCAATCAACACCAATCAATCCAGGAAGGGCAAACGGCGGCTGACAACTCTGCATGCAGACTCCGCAAAACGGAAAGGGGAGGCATAGGAATGCAAAGATAGTAGGGGATGTAGTAGAAATGCAAAGAGCAAAGAACCGAAATAGCACAGCCAAGTACAGAGGTAGCATAACAGCGGCAGACAAAATGCATCATATGCCATGTGCCTGCAGGATGCACTGCAGGCAATAGTAGGTGCAACGATGCAGAAACAGTAATGTAAGATGCAAAGCTAAGCCAATGCAGGCAACTGTAATGTAACACTAAAGGCAATACCGTTGCAGTTGCAACGGTAAAACACTGAAGATAATCCACAGAATCTGGCTGCACAGACACCCAATGACATCACCGGGTATACAGCACAACAGTATAAAGTGTGAATGCACACAACACACAGCACGATTTCCCAAACGCCGCACCGTAGGGTGTAAACACACGGGAACTTTTAATATGTATATGTTGGGTGCCGACGTGATGCATAGGTATGTGTCAGAGACAGACGGAGTTGCGGAGGAGGGTGCCGACAACTACCGTAGGCCTCATAGGAGAAGGAGAGTGTTCAGACCAAGGGTGACCTACCAGAGGCTGCAAGACCTGGAGATAGTAGAGCGCTACAGGGTGGACAGGGACACATTACAGCAAATAGTGGAGCTGTGCCGTACGCCTGAGAACAAGAGACAACAGAGGGGAGCCCATCCCAGTGGACACAAAGGTATGTGTGAGCTTGCGAATACTGGCTACAGGTACCTTTCAAAGGCCAACCGGGGATATAATGGGCATCTCACAGGCATCAGCATCCAGGGTACTACACCAGTTCCTGGATGCCATGTTACGAAATGCCCATGAGTATATAAACTTCCCCAGATCTCAGGAGGAGTTGGCTAGCAATATGCGCCACTTCCACCGTGTGGCACAATACCCGGAGGTACTGGGTGCGATAGACTGTACGCACATAGAAATCAAGTCACCGCCTGGGGAGCAGGGTAGATGCTACATAAACCGCAAGGGATACCCCTCCATCAATTGCTAGGTCGTGTGCATGTGAAGATGTACATGTGGGCTGCACACCTTAGGCAGATGTCTGCAGGTCATGTGTGCCACGGTAGTGTGGTTGAACACGACTGTCAGACTGGGCAAACACCACATGCCTGCATAAGTACAGTATGACCATAGTCAACAGTCCCAGTGACAGAGTAGGCCAATGTACAGTATCCCTGTGTGCAGACCACTGGCTACCGGACACCTGGCTAGACACACACCCGGAGGGTTAATTCACCATTGAGCCATCACATGTCCCAGCCCATGTGGCCTGTACAATGTCATCACAGGGTGTTCACAATAGCAGGTGGCAAGGCAGACACGGTGTACCAGGTGATGTGTCATGCATGCATATGTTGTGTAGCACAGCCATTCACATGTCCGCAACATACTGGTGCACGATGTATACTGTTACATGATGTGTGGAACTGCACTGTCACCCACTACAGGGCCATCTGACACAGGTGTGTTGTGACAGGTGTAACCCATGTTTGCACAGGATACACACTGCTGGTGTAGGCAGCCATGCTGTTGGCTACCAGTGGTACATGCAGTGGTCATACAGCCATACTGCACACAGTGTTCATGCAGGAATGTCCATTGTCGTGGACGATGTGCTGCTATGTGAAGGTAGGTGTGTGTTGTGAATGTTACACATCCAGATGACACCATCTGGAGCAGTCATGGTCATCAACACCATTACACACATCCACAGCAGTCAGAACCCAGTCCTGACAATGTACTGTGTGACATATGTGCACATGGCGGAACACCTCCCACTGTCATCTAAGATGGCTACATGATGTCCGGAATGTGCTGTGAAAATGTACAATGCTGGTAGCCCAATGAAGTACCTGGAATCACACACAGTACGCTATGGCAGCCATGTAAACCATGCACAACAATGACCGCCCAACAGACACAAACAATGCGTTGACACGTGGAACATGTGCACATGACAACCCCCAATGAGGTATGTTGCACATATTGATGTACAACTGTCATCTATGGCCATAGCATGGATGGAGACGCACATACCCCACAGGTAGTACCACATGATGTAGGTAGGGGGGCATTGCACGTGTACATGTGACAGTAGCTGTACAGCCACATGTCCTGCATAGCCGTCATGTAGGGGTAGCTGTGGCATGTGACCGCTGGACATGTCCGTACAATTGACCATGTCCCACAGGAGATGTGTTATGTGTGTACCACATGTGATGTGCCGACAACAAGCTGTGACATGTACGGCTGCCGGTGTACCTGTGTGACATCGTCTGTGATGGGTGCAAAGGCATATAGTATCGTATTGCATGCCCACAAGCCCCACATAGGTGCATAGCCTGAACATACAATACAAGGAGGGTGTGGGATGATAGCAACCCACAGGAGGAGATGGGTACGGACGGCAGACCACAACCACATGTACGTGTACGGTGTTCACATCCACGACACTTGAGCATCTGAGAGGCTAGCGTTACAGCTGTACAGGGTTGCATGCATATATGTTCAGCAACATCCCTGTGTGTCCCACCACTGGCCCGTGGACCGATGGACACCAACCAAATGTGCAGATATGATATTTGCACAGCACATCACAGATGCCTACTGTACAACAGGCTTACCGTGTAGACATGTGCACAGTAGGTCTGCGCCAGCTGCAGTCAAACACGTTATGTGCCGAACCACACCAATAGTCCAGGCCATGCCACAGATGGACGTGCATGCATCTGTGTATGTATGGCTGTGAATGTCTCCGGCATAGCAGTATAGCTGTGTCACCGTTGTGAACAACAATATGAATGGGTTGTATGTGTGAGGGGTGTCATCGTGTATGGTCAGATGGATACCATCACTGACCCTGCTATGTGAACATCCCTGTCCCCATACATGGATACCTATGCTGTGCCCAACACCACATTCACAGAGGGAGGGATGGCGGTGTGTAGTGCAGCAGCAGACATGGGGTGGCAGCAGGCACTGGATGTACACATATGTGGTACCCACATCAGTGCAGGCAACCATCCATGTGCACAGGATAGCGGTGTGTGTCCACATACAGCACTGTGTTGATCAATATCACAGCACATAGCACCTGCCAGGGTTACAGTGTATGCATGGATGTGTGATACCTGCATGCACCTGACACACCCTCAGCAAGCAGTGTGCAGCATACCTTGCTTGAGGCCAGTGTCCACACCATGGTGATAGACATGTTGAATGTCCATATACACATAGCAATGACAAATGGAATGGACAGCCACCCTGCCAATAACGTCAACCCCCAGGTGGATCACAACCCAGTGCCATGTATGTGGCATACCCTGCCATACCATGCAGCCCTGCCCAGCAAGGCTGCATGAGCTATCTGATCCTACATGGTGCAATGGACAAAAGGCACTCTCACTATCAACCATACACAGCAGTAATGTGGTGGTGATGCACCCTGTGGTGTTACAGGTGCTGTGTGTTGCTCTGGACAATGTGTGTGTGTACATGCTATGCATGGCCTTTCCTGCTAATGTGTCATGGTTACACAATGCCCTATGTCTATCACATGTGCAACACAGGTGAGCTGTGGCAAGTTGTCCAACACCCGTACAGTGCTGTGTGGATGTACATGGCACAACACATGCATGTGCAGGTGTCCATGTGTATGTGTACAGTGCCACTGCTGACGTTCACAATGGCTACAGATGTGATGTTTACTGACATATACACAGCGTCCAGGTGAACAGTAGCACCGACGTCACATGGGGACCTATGACAACTGATATGGACACAGGTGCAGCCAGGTGCACATGTCCACAGCAGGCTAACATCTACATGGTGCGTGTACAGTGTGATGGGGTGGCACACAGATATGATGTGACACCCACTGCTCAATGGTGTGAAGCCAACACATCGGCTGTGTCACCGCCACGATGCCTTTCACAGATTACTGTGCAGATGTTGTACATGTCATAGCAATGTATTTCCAACAGTATGCCAGCACAGCAGTGTAACTTTGACCTGCCACCATCATTATGTCTTACAGATAATGCCACGTTCCCGGCTTTCCGCATTCATCCGTCAGGAGGATGAGGTGATTATACCATACCTGCATACAAATCATGACATCCTATTCAGTCATGCGCCACAGCAGGCACAGGAATGAGAGGAGATGTGGCAGGAGATGTGCAGGAGGGTGAACAGCCTGGGCGGACACAACCGCAGTTACCAGCAGATCCGCAGGCACTGCACAGACCTGATCCGGCATGCAAGACAGCGTGCCACTGCAATCGCCAGACAACAATGTGGGACAGGTGGTGGCCCACCAACCCAGCCCCCACTCACAGCCATGGAGGAGCTCCTGGCCAGTCTGGGTACACCCACGGAACAACATGCAGAAACTCTTGCGTCCATTGTGGAGGTGGGTGTCCTGCAAACTATGAGGTTGGAGCTGCCTGGTAAGTCAGTGTTGCATGTCTGTATGATAAGCGACGTGGGAGTGGGTGTCATAGTACAACACATAATATAGCAACACATGCCAGCTATATTGCCACACAAGATGCATACTACAGTATGCTATGTTGTGTTACCAGACATGTGCATAGCAGATGCGAACTCACAGATGCATGATGTGACATGCACAGTGCTGACTGTGGCGATAGTAATGGATAATGTGTATACCTTTGTGTCATTCCTTTACAGATATGTCTGGCGTGTCGCAAAGACAAGGGTGTGTCGCAGGTAAGTCTGTTGCTAGTCAAAGGCATGATACGGTGTATTGATATTCCCCATGTGTCCAGGTATGACATGCACACCTGTGTGTGCCCCAGTCATGGTATACAGGTTGCACCACCCAACACACACACCACCCATGTACAGTAGATACAACCGTTAGCGTAGAGTGGCATGACACCACACAACCTATTGGTGTGTTACGTGCAGTCAGCTATGCATACAATGGTGTCGGTGTTCCACAATGGCTGCATGTGTAGTATGCATTGGTATGCCTCTGCAGTATGCACACAGTACCACATAGTGAGCTGTGATCTGGCCAGAGCACAGGTGTTACCAATGTGACCTATGCCCCTGCATTGGGTGCACACGTTGTGACATGGCACATACCATGTCCCATGCACGTGGATGTCTGTCTGCAACATTTTCACACCATGACATGACCTATGCACGACATGGCAGACATCCACACTGTCTGCATATCCGTAGGGAATGTGACACCTCAGACTAGTATGGTTGTATGTGACATGGGCCACCACAGGGCCGTGTGCACGATGTCCACCACACACAATTGTCAATGACCCAGACAGACAAGGCCATGGCCGATACCTACAGGCATGTTGTCACACAGTACATCTACAGTGGGTATTCACTATTGCACCCTTTACACACATAGTGGCCTCATCACTGTAGTGGACCCCCTGGATATCCGATGTGATACACCAGTGACATGGAATGCCTGTCCACAGCTACTACAGGTGCCACCATTGTCCACCATATATGCTGCTGAGCAGCTGAACTGATTGTCAGACATGGCAATGTAATGCGTCCAGGTCACGCATCGCACAGAAACATACCTGTGTCCTGCTACTGTGCAGTGGCACAGTGCCTGCACTCCACACTGTACAGCTATGTATACAGCTCACACCAACTGCACCTGCACAGACATCCCTGTTACCCATACATTGTATTTGTAGACTGTACACATAACACTGCACTGTGACAGCTGTTGTGATGTGGTGCATGTGGTGGGACACCATTGTCACATGTCCACATGATACCGCACATGTTTGCAGTGTACATGACATAGTGTCGGCAGACATGTGTAGTGTCAACTCGCCCGTGGCCACACGGTGTATCACGGTGATGCATGCAAACTACCATGAATGTGTGTACTGCATGCCTACTAAAAGACACCTGCCTGTTGTAGTGTACCCACCAGGGCAGTGTGCATACTGCCACTATGAATGTCTGGTCTGCATTCACTGGTCTGTGCTGTAGGAATGCTGCATGCCACCTGCAATATCACATGCATGATGTGTCTGTGTGTGTGTGTGTGTGTGTGTGTGTGTGTGTGTGTGTGTGTGTGTGTGTGTGTGTGTGCATGTCTGTATTGTAACGGATGGTATGTCTTTGTATTGACAGGTGCTGCAGGTGAGTTCCCCTCCTGCAGGCCATCTGAGGCTAGTGTCCACACAGATACTAGTGGTGATGACCATGTGCATGAGGCACAGGCAGGGTCATCACAGGCAGACACTGTGCCATTGGAGAACATCACACTTACATCCCATTCATCCCTGCACACGGTTCAGATGCCGACACATACCCCAACACCATTGCCCATGGATGACGGTCAGTCAGCATCTGTTGGCACCGAGCAGGAATGTGTGGTGGCTGCAAAAGGTGTGGCTACACACGATGTTGCCAGTGCAATGACTGGTGCAGTGCCACACAGGCATGTGGCAGGTGCTGCTCGTAGGGGGAGCACCGCTAGACATACACCTGCTGTACAGGGTGCAGCAGCTGGTATAACCAGACGCATGTTCCAGACTGTAATGGCGGCACAGGCACGTGCCGAACGGCAGAACCTGGAAGGGCAGAGGCTGCAGAGGTCTGCAATCCGTTCCTTGAATGACAACATCCAGTCATTGGCGAATGCCCAACAGCATCTTGCCGATGTTCTGGATAGGTGATTGGGTGAGATGGCTGGGATCCTCGACCGGCATGGCCATCCGTGAGCTGTCTGTGCTGGAACACATGGTAGGGGTGAGGCATAGGGCACGTGGGTGTGGGCCAGTAACACCAACAGGTGCAGGTCAGCGTGTGCGTGCCACCTCCCATGCCCACCCACACAGTGCTGGTAGCAGCAGCAGTGCAGCTGCTACTACACCAACCACACCAGGACACAGCAGGCCACGTGGGCGTGGCCTGGGCGCCCGGCATGGGCATGTTTTCAGCGGACATGTGACATCGGAGAGTGGACAGTCTGTATCTCCACCCGGCAGTGCCCGTGCGACCCCAGGCAGGCGCGGGTCACATCGCCAGGCGGACACAGTGAGCCGTAACACCTGCACTGTACAGTCTGGGGCTGTCAAGCATACCCCGTGTAGGCATCACAGATGACTGAACCATGTACACACAAACCCACACACAGCAAACACAACTGTAGGGCTCCACCACATCCACATGCAATCTACACAGTCATGCCCAGTCAATGCACAGGCCCTTACACACACACATGATGTCATCCATTGGTACAGCCCATGCCTGTGGCACACATATCACCCTGTGCATATGATGAAGTCTCTGCCGCAGAACTGTGAGCTACACCATTGGTGCGGTTATGCAAACTTATTCTGATGCACAGGGTGGACAAGATAGTGAGAGGTGTATGTGATACCTGTGTCCGCATAGTACGTGATGTGTATGTTGTGGTGTGTGTGTATGGCTGGTGACAGGTGTGTATGTGATGTGGGTTGTGCACTGACATCATGCAGCAGACATACCATGTAGGGCAGGTGCAGCATTCATTGATCTGTGTACACAGTATGCGTGGTGGTTACATGTGTAGCACCATGTTGGTTCAGTTAACCCGTATGACAATGATGGTGTACTTGCATGTGCCTACTGGGAGCACTGTTATTAGTTCCCCATGTGTAGTCATGGGGTACCCACAGGCATGTCTGGCAACATCAGCATAGTACAGGTACCCGCAACTGGCATGGACCCCTACATAGGTACATAGGCGCACATGTACATACCAGGCTATGTGCCCTACGACATGTGTAGACCTAGCATGACTGTGTGTGGCTGCTAACACCCCTTAGGATGGGGATGCCACATGCATCAGTCCCCAGTCCCTCGTCCAGCACTGACACACGGATGATGCCTGGCACATAACTATGTTCACACATCCACACATCATGAGTACTCCTGGATGAAGGCAGTCAGGGCCTTTCCTTAACATGGGCTGGCACCCCTCTCCGTGCCGTAGGGGGTCTCTGACCGTTCACCCTGTTCCCCCAGCACGTCCCACTCATCTTTGTGGTGAGGTGTCTGACAGTCGCTTCTGTGCCCGTGTTTGCCTGGAGCCTAGGAGGTGGAATATGCCCATGTCACCCAGGTCGGACATGGCCCTGTATGCCAGGCACAGATCACCACAGAGCAGATGTGTTGGGAAGGTATACAGCTGGAGTCCCCTTGGTCGTGCAGCTTGTGACACATGTCCTAGCACCGTCATCCCTGTGTTGTGGAACATTTGTGGTCCTTCCGAGTGCTGCAGGTGTCAGCTTAGATACAGGCCAGATGTGCCATCGTACGCAGTCATTGCTGTGGTGTGTGATGTGTACAGGGGTACAATGAACACCCCTGATGTGGATGCGATTCCTTCCAGACCAGGTGGCCACAGTGGAATGCCTTCACACACACATTGCCATTGTGTGTGTTGACAGAGGTTACCGACAGGTGTGGTACCCATTTCCATGAACATGTCCACCATTTTGAATGGCTTACCACCTACATGTTACAGTGGGCCGAACATGTCCTTCACACTGGGTAGGTCTGCACCTTCTCTGGCATGTAGCAGCAGGCCATGGCTCTGGCACCAGTTATCCATGTCTATTACGCCCTAGGTGGATGTCCGTGTCACATGGGGTGTTGGGTATGGTGGCTGGTGTGTAGCCATCTGCATACCTTGTCTGCCACAATCCCCATATGATTGCATGCACATTTGAAGGTTGAATGCCGTATGGCAGGGGGCCCAGGACTGAGCCCTGTGGGCCTCCACTGGAGATCAGATATGAGTGTGACACGGCACCAGGAACACCAACCCTGTGTGGTGTGACCTCCAACCTTTATGAGAACCATTGGGTGACATATGTCCCCACATGTACGCTGGCAAGCCTTTCCATGAGTCCCATGTGGAGTGTACTCTGAACGCTCCCACCAGGTCATGGTACTGTGTGCAAACCCGCGTATCCCCGTGGGCTGCACACCTTAGGCAGATGTCCGCAGGTCATGTGTGCCACGGTAGTGTGGTTGAACACGACTGTCAGACTGGACAAACACCACATGCCTGCATAAGTACAGTATGACCATAGTCAACAGTCCCAGTGACAGAGTAGGCCAATGTACAGTATCCCTGCATGCAGACCACTGGCTACTGGACACCTGGCTAGACACACACCCGGAGGGTTAATTCACCATTGAGCCATCACATGTCCCAGTCCATGTGGCCTGTACAATGTCATCACAGGGTGGTCACAATAGCAGGTGGCAAGGCAGACACGGTGTACCAGGTGATGTGTCATGCGCATATGTTGAGTAGCACAGCCGCTCACATGTCCGCAACATACTGGTGCACAGGATGTATACTGTTACATGATGTGGAACTGGACTGTCACCCACTACAGGGCCATCTGACACAGGTGTGTTGTGACAGGTGTAACCCATGTTTGCACAGGATACACACTGCTGCTGTAGGCAGCCATGCTCGTGGCTACCAGTGGCTACCAGTGATACATATGCAGTGGTCATACAGCCATACCGCACAGTGTTCATGCAGGAATATCCATTGTCGTGGACGATGTGCTGCTATGTGAAGGTAGGTGTGTGTTGTGAATGTTACAGATCCAGATGACACCATCTGGTGCAGTCATGGTGTCAACACCATTACACACATCCACAGCAGTCAGAACCCAGTCCTGACAATGTGTCAGTCACCCTCGTGTGTCAGTCACCCTGTGTCAGTCACCGCATTGTGTGACATATGTGCACATGGCAGAACACCTCCCACTGTCATCTAAGATGGCTACATGATGTCTGGAATGTGCTGTGGAAATGTACAATGCTGGTAGCCCAATGAAGTACCTGGAATCACACACACAGTATTATGGCAGCCATGTAAACCATGCACAACAATGACCGCCCAACAGACACAAACAATGCATTGACACATGGAACATGTGCACATGACAACCCCCAATGAGGTATGTTGCACATATTGATGTACAATTGTCATCTATGGCCATAGCATGGATGCAGACACACATACCCCACAGGTAGTACCACGTGATGTAGGTAGGGGGCATTGCACGTGGACATGTGACAGTAGCTGTACAGCCACATGTCCTGCATAGCCTGTAGGGTAGTGGCATGTGACCACTGGACATGCCCGTACAATTGACCATGTCCCACAGGAGATGTGTTATGTGTGTACCACATGTGATGTGCTGACAACAAGCTGTGACGTGTAACGCTGCCGGTGTACCTGTGTGATATTGTTCTGTGATGGGTGCCAAGACATATAGTATCGTATTGCATGCCCACAAGCCCCACATAGGTGCATAGCCTGAACATACAATACAAGGAGGGTGTGGGATGATAGCAACCCACAGGAGGAGATGGGCACGGATGGCAGACCACAACCATATGTGCGTGTACGGTGTTCACGTCCACGACACATGAGCATCTGAGAGGCTAGCGTTACAGCTGTACAGGGTTGCATGCATATATGTTCAGCAACATCCCTGTGTGTCCCACCACTGGCCCGTGGACCGATGGACACCAACCAAATGTGCAGATATGATATGTGCACAGCACATCACAGATGCCTACTGTAGAACAGGCTTACCGTGGTAGACATGTGCACAGGAGGTCTGCGCCAGCTGCAGTCAAACACGCTATGTGCCGAACCACACCAAGAGTCCAGGCCATGCCACACATCGACGTGCATGCATCTGAGTATGTATGGATGTGAATGTCTCCGCATAGCAATATAGCTGTGTCACTGAACAACAATATGAATGGGTTGTATGTGTGAGGGTGCCATAATGTGTATGGTCAGATCGACGATACCATCACTGGACTTCTGCTATGTGAACATCCCCGTCCCCATACATGGATGTCCCGCCCACCGCCCCAGTGGCCGTTGCTTACGGGGCGCGCACCGGACACATATGTGGTAATCTACATCGCGCAGGCAACCATCCATGTGCACGTGGGATAGCGTGTGTGTCCACATACAGGGCTGTGTTGAGCAATAGCACAGCACATAGCACCTGCGAGGGTTACAGTGTATGCATGGATGTGTGATACCTGCATGGACCTGACACTAATCTCAGCAAGCAGTGTGCAGCATTACCTGCTTGAGGCCAGTGTCCACACCATGGTGATAGACATGTTGAATGTCCATACATAACAATGACATATGGAAATGGACAGCCACCCTGCCAATATCACAACCCTGTGGGTGGATTACAACCCAGTGCCATGTATGTGGCATACCCTGCCATACCATGCAGCCCCCTGCTCCAGCAAGGCTGCATGAGCTATCACAGTCCTACATGGTGCAATGGACAAAAGGCACTCTCACTATCAACCATACACAGCAGTAATGTGGCGGTGATGCACCCTGTGGTGTTACAGGTGCTGTGTGTTGCTCTGGACAATGTGTGTGTGTACATGCTATGCATGGCCTTTCCTGCTAATGTGTCATGGTTACACAATGCCCTATGTCTATCACATGTGCAACACAGGTGAGCTGTGCAAGTTGTCCAACACCCGGACAGTGCTGTGTGGATGTACATGGCACAACACATGCATGCAGGTGTCCATGTGTATGTGTACAGTGCCACTGCTGACGTTCACAATGGCTACAGACGTGATGTTTACTGACATATACACAGCATCCAGGTGAACAGTAGCACCGACGTCACATGGGGACCTATGCCAACTGATATGGACACAGGTGCAGCCAGGTGCACATGTCCACAGCAGGCTAACATCTACATGGTGCGGTGTACAGTGTGATGGGGTGGCACACAGATATGATGTGACACCCACTGCTCAATGGTGTGAAGCCAACACATCGGCTGTGTCACTGCCACGATGCCTTTCACAGATTACTGTGCAGATGTTGTACATGTCATAGCAATGTATTTCCAACAGTATGCCAGCACAGCAGTGTAACTTTGACCTGCCACCATCATTATGTCTTACAGATAATGCCACGCTCGGCTTCCCCGCATTCATCCGCCAGGAGGATGAGGTGATCATACCATACCTCCATACAAATCATGACATCCTATTCAGTCATGCGCCACAGCAGGCACAGGAATGAGAGGAGATGTGGCAGGAGATGTGCAGGAGGGTGAACAGCCTGGGCGGATACAACCGCAATTATCAGCAGATCCGCAGGCACTGCACAGACCTGATCCAGCATGCAAGACAGCATGCCACTGCAATCGCCAGACAACAACGTGGGACAGGTGGTGGGCCACCAACCCAGCCCCCACTCACAGCCACGGAGGAGCTCCTGGCCAGTCTGGGTACACCCACGGAACAACACGCAGAAACCCCCATCGTGGAGGTGGGTGTCTTGCAAACTATGAGCTTGTCTGAGCTGCCTGGTAAGTCAGTGTTGCATGTTTGTATGATAAGCGTGGGGTGTGGTGTCATAGTACAACACATAATATAGCAACACATGCCAGCTATATGGCCACACAAGATGCATACTACAGTATGCTATGTTGTGTTACCAGACATGTGCATAGCAGATGCAAACTCACAGATGCATGATGTGACATGCACAGTGCTGACTGTGACGATAGTGATGGATAATGTGTATACCTTTGTGTCATTCCTTTACAGATATGTATGGCGTGTCGCAAAGACAAGGGTCTGTTGCAGGTAAGTCTGTTGATAGTCAAAGGCATGATACGGTGTATTGATATTCCCCATGTGTCCAGGTATGATGCGGCTCCGTGTGCCCCAGTCACGTAGACATACAGGTTGCACCACCCGCCACACACACCACCCATGTACAGTAGATACAACTATTAGCGAGGGCATGACACAAATCCTATTGGGGAAGAAGGGCAGTCGCCATGCATACAATGGTGTCGGTGTTCCACAATGGCTGCATGTGGTAAGGCATTGGCAGCTCTGCAGTATGCACACAACACATAGTGAGCCGTGATCCGGCCAGAGCACAGGTGTTACCACGTGACCTATGCCCCTGCATCGGTGCACACATTGTGACATGGCACATACCATGTCCCATGCACGTGATGTTCGGTTCGCAACATTTTCGCCACCATGGCGCACCCATGCACGCCATGCGCGGCAGACATCCACACCGTCTGCATATCCGGGGAAATGTGACACCTGTGACTAGTATGGCTATGACATGGCCACCACAGGGCCGTGTGCACGATGTCCACCGACACACAATTGGTTTTCAATGACCCAGACAGACAAGGCCATGGCCGATAATTTCCAGAGGGTGACAAGTGGTTTCACAGCACATCTACAGTGGGTATTCACTATTGCACCCCAGCACACATAGTGGCCTCATCACTGTAGTGGACCCCTGACATCCGGCGTGATACACCAGTACATGGAATGCCTGTCCACAGCTACCACAGGTGCCACCATTGTCCACTATATATGTGCTGCTGGAGCAGCTGAACTGATTGTCAGATATGGCAATGCACATTCAGGTCACGACGCACAGAAACATACTCTGTGTCCTGCTACATCGTGCAGTGGCATAGCGCCCGCACTCCACACCGTACAGCCATAGACAGCTCATACCAACCGCACCTGCACAGACATCCCTGTTACCCATACATTGTATTTGTAGACTGTACACATAACACTGCACTGTGACAGCCAAGCGTGATGTGGGTGCATGTGGTGGGACACCATTGTCACATGTCCATGACAACGCGTTACGTTTTGCAGGGTACGCTTGATGACATAGTGTCGCAGACATGTGGTAGTCAACTCGCCTGTGGCCACACGTATCACGGTGATGCATGCAAACTACCATGAACGTGTGTACCGCATGCCTACCAAAGACACCCAGGCCTGTTGCAGTGTACCCACCAGGGCAGTATACTGCCACTATGGAAATTGCGGGCCCGTATCCTCACCGGTCTGTGCTGTGAATGCTGTATTACCTGCAAATGCACTTCATGGCCGTATGGATGTGTGTGATTGTGTGTGTGTGTGTGTGTGTGTGTGTGTGTGTGTGTGCGTAAAAGGCAGTGTGTGTGTGTGTGTGTGTGTGTGTGTGTGTGCATGTCTGTATTGGTAACGGATGGTATGTCTTAGCTGACAGGTGCTGTGTAGGTGAGTTCCCTCCAAGTGGCCATCTTGAGGCTAGTGTCCATTAATAGATACTAGTGGTGATGACTGATGCATGGAGGCGAGGGTGTGGGTCATCACAGGCAGACACTGTGCCGCCATTGAGAACATCACACTTATTGCCCCATTCGGTATCCCCGCACACGGTTCAGATGCCGGCACATACCCCTGGCTCAATACGGCTCCCGGCGGACGGATTTGCCTGGAAGCCCAGCTGCCTTAAGCTTACACCGAGCAGGAATGTGTGGTGGCTGCAGGAAGGTGTGTGGCTACACACGATGTTGCCAGTGCAATGACTGGGTGCAGTGCCACAGGCATGTGGGCAGGTGCTGGCTCAGGGGAGCACGCCAGACATACACCTGCCGAGGTGGTGCAGCAAGCTGGCACCCACAGGCGTGGTTCCAGATTGTACGGCGGGCAGTAACAGGCACGTGCCGAACAGCAGAACTTGAAGGCAGAGGCTGCAGAGGTCTGCAATCCATTCCCGGAATGACAATATCCATTGGCGGACGCCCAACAGATTCCGGCTTGTTGTCTTGATGGGAGATTGGGTGAGATGTGGCTGGGATCTCTTGGACCGAGGTATGGCCATCCGTGGAGCGTGTGAGCTGTCTGTGCTGGAACACATGGTAGGGGTGAGGCATAGGGGCACTGGGTGGGCCGCAACATCAACAGTGGCCAGCGTGGTGCGCAAGCAATTCCCCATGCCCAATTAATATAGTGCTGCTGGTAGCAGCAGCAGTGCAGTTATTACACCAACCACACCAGGGACACAGCAGGCCACGTGGACGCGGCCCTGACGGCCCGGGCACATTTCCAGCGACATGTGACATCGGAGAGTGGACAGTCTGTATTCCAATTCGTAGTGCCCATATGCACCCCCAGGCAGGCTGGGCCAAGCATCGCCGCAGGCGGACACAGTGAGCCGTAACACCTGCACTGTACAGTCTGGGGCTGTCACATACCCTGCGGTAGGCATCATACAGATGATTGAACCATGTACACACAAACCCACACACAGCAAACACACTGTAGGGCTCCACCACATCCACATGCAATCTAATATTGTCATGCCCAGTCAATGCATGAGTCTGCACACACACATGATGTCATCCATTGCACAGCCCATGCCTGTGGTGCACACATATCACCCCGTGCATATGATGAAGTCTCCTGCCGTGAGAACTGTGGAGTCATAACCATTGGTGCACGGTTATGCAAACATATTCTTCACGCACAGGTGATGATAGTGACAGTGTATGTGATACTGTGTCCCGATAGTACGGACGTGCGTTGTGGTGTGTGTGTATGGCTGGTGACAGGTGTATGTGATGTGGGTTGTACTGACATCATGCAGCAGACATACCATGTAGGGCAGGTGGCAGCATTAATTGATTCTGTGTACACAGTATGCGGTGGTTACATGTGTAGCACCATGTTGACCAGTTAAACTGGGTATGACAATGATGGTGTACTTGTACAGCCTACTGGGAGCACTGTTATAAGGTTCCCCACATGTAGCCGGGTGGGGGCACCTGAAGCAGGCACGTCTTCCGGCAACATCAGCATAGTGCACAGGCACCAAGAATCGGCATGGACCCCGCATAGGTGGGGTTACAGGCTATTGGCCACATACCCAGGCTATGTGCCCCACGACATGTGTAGACTCTTAGTGAAGACTGTGTGTGGCTGCTAACACCCTCAGGGATGGGATGCCACGTACTGGGTCCTCAGTCCCTCGGCCCAGCACTGGCCACGGATGATGCCCATGACAACTATGTTCACACACACCCAGCCATCATGAGTACTCCTGGACGGTACAAGCAGTCAGGGCCTTTCTCAATATGGGCGGCACTCCTCCATGTCGGGGGTCTCTGGCTGTTGACCCTGTTCCCCAGCACGTCCCACTGATCTTGTGGTGAGGTGTCCGACAGCTTCCAGCCCTGCCTGCCTGGTTTCAGGGAGGTGAAATAAGTGCCCCAGGCCACCCCAGGGCTCTGAGACAGTCAGGTGCCAGGCACAGATCACCACAGGAGCAGGATGCATGGGGTTAAGGCTGAGTACCTTTGGTCAGTGTGGCAGCTTGTGACATGTCCCAGCACCGTCATCCCTGCATTGTGGAACATTTGTGGTCCTTCCGAGTGCAGGTGTCAGCCAGATGGCAGGCCAGATGTGCCATCGCATTTAGTCATTGCTGTGTGTGATGCGTACAGGGGTGGCCACAATGAACAATTTCGATGTGGATGCGATTCCTTCCAGACTGTGTGGCCAGTAATGCCTTTACAGACACATTGCCATTGTGTGTGTTAGAGGTTAACATAGTGTGTTACCCATTTCCAGAACATGTCCACCATTTTGAATGGCTTTACCACCCACATGTTACCAGCATTGTAATGCAACATGTCCACACTGGGTAGGTCTGCACCCTTCTCTGGCATGTAGCAGGCCATGGCTCTGGGCACCAGTTATCCATGTCTATTACGCCTAGGTGGGATGTCCAGGTCACATGGGGTGTTGTATGGTGGTGGTTGGGTGTGTACATCTGCATACCGGTCTGCCACAATCCCCTAAGGCGATTGCATGCACACGAAGGTCGGACGTCAGATGGCAGTGGGGTCAGGATCAGCCTCCTCGTGGGCCTCCCATCAGAGACCAGATATGAGTAAAAGACGAAAACCAGAACACCAACCGTGTGGTGTGACCTCCAACCTTCTTGAGAACCATCGTGGGTGACATATGTCCCCACATGCACGCTTGGCAAGCTCGGCTGAGTCCCATGTGGAGTGTATCGAACGCTCCCACCAGGTCAGTGGTACTGTGTGCAAACATGCGTATCCCACTGGGCCTTGGTGACCACTCCAGACAGGGATCGAGCAGGTTCGGGAGGCAGGATCCACCCTGACTATGCGGTTGGGTGGTGGTTCCTGCATGGCTGTACACCGGCTGTTCGTATCCATGGGCACCTCTGTATGGGACTCTCCACACAGCTTTGCAGACAAGGCTTGTCAAGCTGATAGGTGTGCTGCTCACAGTCCAGAAGAGCACCACCGGGCATAGTGGGACCACAGATGCCATATGCCATCCATTGGGGACATAGTCTATGGGCGTTTAACATGACACAGTGGCCTCATGTGTGGGTCGAGAGCCAATGAGGATGGGTGCGGGTTACAGCGAGGGATACCCCACCAGCCTATTGGTGTTGTGTCAACCGCCAGAGTTATGAGATCACCCAGGCCATATGAGATGTTTTGAGGCTACACTCTGGTGGATGGATATGTCCCTCTTGGGGGTGGGTGGGGTGGATGTATGCACATGAACATGTCCGCTGGTTTGTAGCCACTGTCTGTGGGTGCAGGACCGTTGTACCAGCTCACTTGGGTAAGTCTGTAGCCCCCAACCATGTCTTACTTACAGTTAGGAAGTTGCCCTGGTTGTCTCATGTGCTCTCTGCAGTACCAGCACCCCACAAGCGTCGTGATGATCGGTGCTGTGTGGCCGCATGGTATCGCTGCATGAATGGGAGATGGTTTCCTGGTAATTTGATGATGGTTCGGTCGGCTTAGCCTCGAACCTGTTATGTACAGCTTGTCAGTGGCTGGGGTCCACCACCATGTGCCTACCTGTAGGATACTGTCCCAGATGTTATCATGCTCATTAAAAGTGGTGACATGGTGTGCCAGGAGTAGGTATCTGGCATGGTGTTGGCAGTCTGGCCTGTGTTCCAACACTGGCATGGAGGGTTTGTAGGTATCACAATTGGTCGCATGATGTGTGGTTTATGTTGTGGAGAGGTCATCACTAGTCCCCATGCCGTGTTAGGTGCAGGATGTGGATGACCAGTGGATCCACTATATGGTCTGGCATCACCATTGAGGTCAGATTCCTGTGTGGGCATCCTCACCATGTGTGATGGGCAGAACTAGACATCCCCTAGTGTGTATGTAGCATGGCTGGCGACAGGCATGTGGGTGAGAACACCTGAATTAAAGTATGAAGTGTGTTAAAGCGCCATGGGTAATGTTCTTAGCTCATGGCTGGGTGGTCTATGTCACCTTAACACGGTGTTGCTGTGAAAGGCAAGAATTTCACCAGTGTCCTCAGGATATTCTGCAGGTATCCTGGTATTTGGGAGGGTTGTTCCTCTGTAGTACGCAAGAAACTGTACAGTCCTACCCATGGTTAATTCCTGTAATCTCCAGATATTCTCGCCGCAACGGCCATGTCTGTGGCATGTACCGGTTGTTGTTGTGTGCTGGACACACACGACGCGTCCACATTCCGCCACTCCATGCCATCGCACTACGTGTGCGGCGTCGCTCTGTGGTGCCGAGTCTAAGTGTCTGAGCATGCCCAGTAGGCAGTTGTAGATAGACACACAGCACAGTGCACACCGCGCGATTCTGCAGTTGGCACTCGGTGCATGCTCTATCCCTTTCGCAACGGCCACGCCTGTGGCATGGCCAGGTTGCTGTTGTGTGGCTGGCACACACGACGGTCCACATTCCGCCAATTCATGCTGTCGCATCATGTGTATGGCGTTCGTGCCTCAGTTCTTAAGGGTTCTGAGTATGCCCAGTAGGCAGATACCGACTGGTGGTTACTTACCCTCACCGGTAGCATCTAACGCGGTTATTGTACGGGCGACCTTTGGATGGTAGCCAGCTGCGCACTGCGCACTTCGATATATTCCCGATCGGGCGACGGTTCTGGTAAACGATACCTTCCAATTCTTAATGAGGGGTATGCTCTCCTGACAGCGCCTGCCTAGTAAACCCAGTAGTGCGCTCTTGTAAATGCTTCATACCTGTAGTGAGTTCCATGTAGATAGGCGAGTTCGCCTCCATGCACTCCGTGTGTGTGTGTGTGTGTGTGTGTGTGTGTGTGTGTGTGTGTGTGCAAGCCCAGCTGCCTCTGTGAATGAACATGCTTTTTAGGACAAGCCTCGCAACACAGTTACTCATGGCTATTGCCAGTTATTGTCTCTCATGCTGTGATGTCACCAGCCTCCAGAAGTATGCCTCTGCTACAGCATTCTGCCCAGTAAACCCGGCAGCTCTGTAAAATGCTTCATACCGTAGTGAGTCTCATGCAGATAGGGCGAGACCACCCGCCCTTCCGTGTGTGTGTGTGTGTGTGTGTGTGTGTTTCAGCTGCCTTCAAGGAATGAACATGCTTTAGACGCTTCGTAACTGACATACCTTGGCTATTGCCAGCTATTGGTCTTGGCGGGTGATGTCACCAGCCCAGAAGTATGCTGTGTTTCCTCGACAGCTTTCTCTGCCCTCAGTAAACTCGGTAGCTGCTCTGTAAATGCTTCTATACTGTAGTGAGTTCATGTATGTATAGGCGAGGGTTTGGCTCCCCTGCCTTTCCGTGGTGTGTGTGTGTGTGTGTGTGTGTGTGTGTGTTTCCAGCTGCCCCCTGCGAATGAATATGCTTTTAGACGCCCGCAACACATACCTGGCTGGCTTGCCAGCCATTGCTCCGGCGGGTGATGTCAACAGCCCAGACGCATGCCTCTGACAGCGCCTGCCTGTCGCAAACCCGGCAGCACGCTCTGTAAATGCTCGGTACACTGCAGTGAGTCTACGGTGATAGGCTATGTCTCGGCCCCGCCCCTTCCGTGTGTGTGTGTGTGTGTGTGTGTGTGTGTGTGTGTGTTTCCAGCCGCCTCTGCGAAGTGAACATGCTTTTTAGGAGACTGCAAACACACACCCTGGCTACAAGCCAGCTATTGTCTTGCATGGGTGATGTCACCAGCCTAGAAGTATGCCTCCTGACAGCCGCCGGTGCTCAGTAAACTCGGTAGCTGCCGTTCTGTAAATGCTTCCATACTGTAGTGAGTCTTCATGCAGATGAAGCGAGGTTCTGGTTCCCGGCCTTCCGTGTGTGTGTGTGTGTGTGTGTGTCTGTGTGTGTGTGTGTGGGTGTGGGTGTGTTTCCAGCTGGGCCTGCGAACGAACATGCTTTTAGACGCCTCGCAACATGCATACCTTGGCTATTGCCAGCTGTGCCATTGGTCTCTGCATGGGTGATGCCACCAGCCTAGAAGTATGCTCTGACAGCTTGCCTGTGCTCAGTAAACTCCGGTAGCGCCAGTTCTGTAAATGCTTCATACTGCAGTGAGTTCATGCAGATAGGCGAGACAGCGCCCGGCCCCTCCGTGTGTCTGTGTGTGTGTGTGTGTGTGTGTGTGTGTGTGTGTGTGTGTGTGTGTGTGTGCTACCAGCCGTCTCATGGTGAATGAACATGCTTTTAGATGCTCTCACAACACATACCTTGGCTATTGCCAGCTATTGTCTCTAAGCGGGTGATGTCACCAGCCTAGAAGCATGCCCTCTTATGCAGCGCCTGTGCTCAGTAAACTCGCAGTAGCTGCCTCTGCAAAGGCTTTCCATACTGTAGTGAGTTCATGCAGATAGGCGTGAGGTTTGGCCTGGACCTTCCGTGTGTGTTTTTGGGCGTTTCCAGGCCGCCTCCATGGATGAACATGCATTTAGACACGTCAAAACACATACCAGGCTTCTACCAGCAGCTATTACTGCATCAAGTTGTTGCCACCCACCTGTACATGTGCTCTGCTGGTGCTGTACCGTGTGGTCCACGAAAGCACACCATACCTGCGTTTGTAATGCTTAAAAGTGTATGCAAGGGGTGGGGTCAACTCATCATGCGTGCTACATGTGTGTGTGTCCAGGCCTCAGCCGCATGGGTTCATAAGCAGTATGGCTTTGAGGTTTACGCTGAACACCGAGGCGCAACCCGGCGCCATCCTGTGTTTGTGGATGGCGGGGACGCAAGTCTGCAGGTACTGCTTGTGTGCTTTTGCTGAGTCGTTGCACCTCCAGTAGCGTTGTTCTCCACATGCACCCCATACTATGGAAAGGTGTCGCTGTGTGTATATTATATCAGACGGGCTTGCCGGATGTGTCTGCCTTTCGTATCTCTTTCTTTTGTACATCCATGTACCGGCGTTGTGACGATCACAAGTTTCACCAGCTTTTGGCGACAGCTGTCTTCTCCCCATGTATCGCATATTTGCATATTGACACATATAACTGTGGTACGTTGTATCATGTCCATTACATTGTCCGATGCAATCACCGTGAGATTCCAGAACAATCTCACAGACATCTGCTGGATTACGTGGTAGACAGCTATTCTTGCTGTCCTGACACTGTAGCCCATACACGTATATACACTCTTGTGGGCACTTGCCTATTTAAGGGTGTGTGTGTATGTTCAACTGTGCTGTATGCATGGTCGCAGTGTGTCCTGCTATAGCTACGTGTGTGCAGCTTTGTCGCCACTATGTAAGTATCTCTTGTGGACCCGCTGTTACATGGGCACGCCTGAAGAACATACCTGCAGACCTGTACTACTCCTGGCACACGGCAGCGGCTCTTACATCGCCCGGGCTGCTCCTAGGCTGTGGGGCTACGGGCGCACGCCACCACAAACACATGGTGCACCCATCTTGGTATACCCACGTGACACGCCTACTTCAGACAGGCGTGCCCTATTCAGAGCTGCAGCGCCTGGGCAGTCGTGAGGATTACATGTGACGCCCACGGCCACATATAAGTACATCAACAAGGCATAATGCCTACATTCGGTGTTTTACGTCGTCTACATTATAACACTACAGGAGGGACCTCCTCAGTTTATGCTGAAGAATGCGGATGCAGATAGATTAGCAGGGTGGAGAGCTTGGCCACACACCAGGGCCGACCGATGTGAGGGACTGCCGAGGGCATCTTTTGGAGGCAGGTGGAGCAAAACACCCGTGAATCGGGAATTGTAGTGTAGATACAGATGGTAGGAAGGTTAACATACATTTGTCCACTTCTGTCAGTTCTGGTACCGCTGTATTACAGCGATATGCTATGCGTATATCTTCCATATACATTGTTGTGGGTCTTCGATTGTTGAGGATTCGGCGACAGCAGTACAATATCATACCGGCGGAAAAACGGAAAACTGCAGTAAAATTGCGGAAAATAAATGTTTCCGGCTCCGCGGTAAAGAACAGTCTCGACATTGGTCATGTTCTTAACGTTAAACAGTTTATGAAAACATGTAACGCTATGCGCGTTTCACAACTTCCTCAGCAGCATGGTCTAATATAAAGTTCACAAATCAACAATGGGAGATTTAAGAACTCGTTAAAACTCACATTGTTGATTGTGAACATTTGTAGAATCTGCTGTTTTCTGGAGAAGGTTAGAAGCTAAATGAAAACATTGGGCATGTTTTAATAAATAAACTGTTTAAACGTCAAGCAGAAGATCTTGCGGTAGTTGTGCTCTGGACCACGGGATCTTTTACCTTGCCGTAGGTTTCGGTTTGTTCGCTTGTCATAGTACACAATATTATGGCAATAATGGGTGTTTCGGCAGGATGCTTTCTGAGATGTTGACGCATGTGTAAAGTCAAGAGAAAAGCGTCTCGTGCTTTTCATGCTGTGGCTAGCATGTTCATTGTCTGCACAGAAAGTGACAAATGGAAGTGTAAGGGTGGGATATTTAAAGCCTTCCTGATGCTTCCGGTGTTATGTGTAAGTGTCCACTGGGCCTACGCGGGTGATAGCGCCATACATGTCTATGAAGTAATTTGGATGATATGAGACCTTGTCGGGACTGAATTGTTTCCCTGGTGATTAGCTCGATCTACCCATGTGTGTGACAGCGGCTCAGGCCATAGGGTGCCAGCTAGTCTTTACTTGTTGATTGAAGTTTTCATGGTCAAGTTATTATCAATCCTATTAATCTACTGGAAGGATGTTCTTCATTGTGGGAACGCCATAGTTTGACCATCAGAGCGTCTTTCCCCCAGCTGACGTTGATATTGTGCCATTGGTAGCGGTTCCACAGGTCACCCATCTGTTCGGCCAAAGGGCTGTATGTGATCTCTACGAGTGTGCCAGCTGGCAGATTGAGTGCTGTACTGACGCTGCATTCACCCAGCGGCTCTGGCTTTGTGGTATGGGGAGTACCCACTGTGTCCCTATCTGTATTTCCCAAGGCGCCTGGCAACAGCTGTGGGATTCCTGCTCAGGTTTGCAGCCATGTAAGCCATCTTGGTCGTATCGCTTGTCCATCCATGGGAACTGCCTACTGATATCACTAGTATAGGGCTGTACACATTTCACAGCCGCATTCTACTTCGTGATCCAGATTGGCATTATTAGTGCGGAGTAACGCATATGCCATGCCCAGTCTCCTCACACGGGTGGGACAATCAATCATCTACAATCCACAATTTAATCTATTTTGTATACCATTTATCCTATGTCTGTAACTCCTATAGCAACCCATTGCACATCCTCTTCATGTGCGGAATGGGATGTGAAACGCACGCTCCATGGACGCAGCAACCTGGGGAGTCCTATTCATATGGTCCTGCATTTCACGGACACTCTGTCATCACCCTTAGAACACGCTTTGTAGAGTATATTATCTACCTGTGACGTAGTCAATGCGGCTAAGTCACCTCTTCTGGCTTCGCATTTATCGCAGCCTGTTGCCAACACTTAAGGAGAAATGCTTGGGTCCCCTGCCAATGGACACCCCATGTGCATATGTAAAGTGTAGAACATGTTGGACTGTGTCCATTCGGCCAAAGTGGGTTTGACCGCCGCTGCTATGTTCCTCAGTCGCGGGATGTCTGTTTGCCTCACCATATTATAGAGTGCCACGGGAACCCGGTGTCCCTCTGGGCCAATTAACCCATATGGTGTTACCGTAGTACTGCAGGGTTGGCAACTGCTTTAAGCAATCCTCAGAGGTCCCATTGTGGACCATACAAGCCACTGTATTGTCATTATAATACAGCCGGTACAAGAAGTTGTATTTATTCATGGAAAGGACGTTATTTATGGGTGGAACTTATGCCATGCTTAACCATACTATGACCTTCCTAGTTGTCGTGTTGTTGGTGTGCTATTAATATGTGTTCCACAGGCTCAAGCCCGTATGTTCATGGAGTGGAAGCGGGTGATCCCCATATACTCATAGCAGCTTGTTTGCTGTGTGTACGCCGGGATTCGCATTTACGGCATAGATTTCTATGGGTGTGTCTACTGGTTGTTTCCATCTGTATTTCCTGTGTTAAGTGCCTTTTACTACAGCTGTGTGATTCCCACCAGGTTTAAGCTATGGCGGTAAGCCATCTTGTTCAGACGTTTTGTCCATCCTTGGGAAATGCCTCACTGACACCTGCGTAGGGCTAAAACCCATTTCCACTGCTGCATGTAGTATTCTCCTGTGGATGATTACTACTTAGCTGGTGGGTGGTGGCAGCAATTTGTACCTGGCATATCCCTCCCACGGGCGACAATGGATCATCTGCCACTCATCTCCTACACCCATTTGTGCATACCCACGATCCCAGCATGGCTGCAACCCGACAGTACCCATTGCAAATCCTCCATGTGTGTTGGAATGATGTGGGATGGATAACATCTGTGGACTCGATAATCTGTGGATTTCTGCATATGTCCCGCATTTCCATGGACAGTTGTCATCAACCTTGAACATGCTGGCGGTGCATATATGTAGCTGTGCCGTAGTCACGGCTGTAGTTCATCTTGGTTCTCCACCGCACCTGCTGATGCGTAATAGGACAAATTTCTTGGGTCCTACAATGGACACAAAAATGTGCATATGTAAATGTAGAACATGTTGGACTGCGGTCCATCTTGGCCAGTGGTTGTGACCGGCTGTACAGAGTTCCCCTAATCGCGGGATGTGTTTGAATACACATATATAATGTTGTAAGCTACAAAACCGGCATGTTCTACTTTCACGATTAACCTCAAATGGTATTGATGGGCTGCTGCAGGTTACAACTGCTTTAAGCAATCCCTCAGAAGGCCCAGTAGGACATATATACCCATCGTATTGTCATTAATATGAACAGCTTAGAACATGTATACCCTATTGTTCTGTAATTGAAGGATGTTCGCGAGTATGCGGGAACGCTTAGTGCTGGAAACACATCAGATGACCTTCCTAGTTGAGGGTTGTTATGTGCATATTAGTAAGGGCTCCATTGAGAGCGCCCATTTGTTCCTAGAAAGAGTATGTGGAAGCGAAAGTGATCCTCATGTTGCTAAGCGGCAGATCGAGTGAAAAGGTGGTACGCTGCAGATTGCAAGATTTACGGTCTGGACTTTGTATGGGGGAGTGTCTACTGTAGTCCCCATTCCTGTATTTCCTGTGTTATGCCCAATGCAGCTGTAATTCCAAACCAGGTTTCCAGTTATAGGTGCCATCTTGGTCGGTATAATTCTGTCCATCCGAAGTGGGAATTGCCTACTGGACACTTACAGGGCTGAACACATTTCACACCTGCTTTTAGTATTATCCAGTGGATGCTTTGCATCATTAGTGGGGAGTAAGGCACGCGGTTATACTCCATACAGCCCTCCCACGGGCGGACAACGGATTATCTGCCAAACAACACCGGAGCCCCATCTTTGCATACCCAGGGATCCCATGGCTGCAACCCTCCACGGCACTCCATTAGCACACCCGCACATGTGGTGCGGGACTGGGATGTGCACGCACTTTATGGACACCTACAACTGGGGATATTCGTACATATGTCCTGCATTTCAGCGGACAGCGTTATCATCAACCTTAAACACGCTGGTGGTATATGTTCAGCCTGTGCCGTAGTCACGGCTGTCACTCTGTCTGAGCCCATCGCAGCTGGTCGATACTAAGCCATAATCGGAACAATTTTTTGGAGTCCTACAATGGACACCGATGTGCAGGCATGTAAGTGTAGAACGTGTTGGACTGTCACCATTCTGGCCAGTGGTTTTGACTGCCGCCTGCATGTTCCCCAATTCGCGACGTCTGCTTGACTACCCATATTGTGTAATACGGGCTCTATCTATATCCACGTGCTAGTAGAGGTATGAAATACAGCAAACCTTGAGTCCTGCCTGTGTTCAAGTGAAAGATATTATTGAACATACATCGCCAAAAACAGACACTGACAAAAACGTATACACTCCACAGTCAAAAGATATTGAGCTCTTTTCACCCACTAACATGGGGCATCGCCGGAGTACGAATACATTACATATTCGTCTCTTTATACACTTCCTCTGAGTCAGTTTAAAGTCAATTAATCAATAAACCTGCTCATAGTTAAGTGGACAGTGCTCCAAGTCTTGATGATAACGCGTGATGACATACAAATCAGTGCCGTATACATTACTTAATGGGAACAATAATACGACAACAATGTGTTAATATAAATACAATATTGGTCAATACAATCAGTATATTGAAGCATACTTGATAATTGTTGTGAGTAAACTCTTAGAATGTAAAAAGTTGGATCATGATATTGTATATCAATGTGTATAATTGTAGAATTGGACACGATTCCAAAAGCATGGAAATCAAGAGTATATAATCTAAAACATATATTATAATTATGAATGTAAATGCATGTCACAAATGGCATACATATGAATATGACTGTATTATAACTATATCAATAATGAAATGGAATAAACTGGTAGCTAAGTTAACATCTTGTTTTCAAGTGACAAAATCTATGTCCAGCGCGCTTACATAATGCGTCTGGCCGGACAGCTGTGTGTAGATGTACATGTGAACCCCTCGGTTTACAATTTTCTTGTTAGCACGTCTGTGGATTACCCGTGCACACATTATATCAATTACCATGCTGGGTACCTTCCACTGTAACAGGTTCTGGTATGGTGTACGCTGGTTGGCCTTTAATCTTGCTATGTGTTACATTGACCAGTGTCTATCTGGCAATTCGCTACGTGTGGCGTGTCGCTGTGTGACCTTCTTGCTACTTTAGGGACCTGATCCCCTACACCGTGACGCGGTTTCCACTGGCCATATATCTGTCTGTCAGCCTGGGGATCTAGGTGCAACCAGTCCTTTCTAGGACACTTTCTATTGTTGTTCTTCTTTGGTTACATATAAGGAAAGTACTTTTGCATGTTGTGCTATTATTGTGTGTGGAGAATTTCTCCACGGCCTCTGCTGCTGACACTGGACATACATCCAGCTAGGGCCTCAGCCCGGTCACCGCGTGTGAGCCAACTGAACGTAATTCATACGGGGCACTCTTTCTGGACAAGTGGGGTCGGGTTACTGATGCATAACTGTCATCACTGAACTACATTACTAACACATACGGTTATTCTATCCACAGTCTATGTTTGTCTCATCACATAGCGTGTGTTTCTCACTATTTCCCAATCTAATTTTGCTACGGCATTGCCTGACGCCATGTTATTCAGAGGCTAACATTGCTACGAGATACGTCCGGCCGATGCGTGGAGTGACACATCCTTAACCTTCCCTTGCTTTGGAGTGGATGACACAATTACGCATACCCACACTCCCGCATTTCCAAATTGTGGGTCACGCGACAGGTTATTATGCATATCCGAGAGCCTGTTTACATATGTTTACTGGGAGTGAGGAGAAAGGAGTGAGCCCAGGTGACGGAGCCGTGACATATCTCTTGATCCGATGACGGATTTGTGCAGAATCTATCTTTCAATTTTTATACATGTAATAGTCTCGGCATGGAGTCTACTACGCATACACGCTCACATGGCCATGTTCTATAGTCGTAATTCAAAACGGGACTGCATTCACATTTAAGCCGGTTACTGTGACCACTACTAACGCTAGATGGGTTCGGTCTCATTAATATGCATCACCCATGGTACTTAGCTTACTAATATATTCCCCCACCCCTACCCCCGCAAGACTCCCCGCACTCACGACACAGGCATCCATTCCCCTGCTGGAAGCAAAGGTGCGGTACTTACATGTTAAACATTCCTTATTCCCTCCTCGCCATGGGCCCAGGATGGATGCATATGTCATGATCGCAGGGATGTTCAGATTACAGGTGCTTATGCATCCCCTACGACAGGCGCTTTCTGAAAGTGTCAGGGGTGTTCCTGTGGTGCTTTGGGTTTGGTCTTGTCCGCTTAGTACGGAACTGCTCCTGGACTGCGTACCAATGTTAGATGAGTCACATGGGTAACGGGGTTTGTCCTGTTCCATGATACCATGTCCTACACATTATTCGGCATAACCGTAAAGCGCTGATTGGGTCGTGTACCAAGTAGATCTTGTTATATTTATCTGCACACGGTCCGTCAAACGGACTTATTTCCATTGACTAACCTCGCATGTGGCTGACCTAAAGTGTCGCCACATTACATGGGTTTCAATATCATGCGGACTGTTTTCACCTTCGAGCCACAGACATGTCCGTTGCTTAAGCTTTGGCCCGGGTTCCGCCTACTGCTGGCATACACATTTAACACGTATGGAACAGGTTGAACAGCCGCCAGCAATTTTGTACATCAGGCCTCCTCGTCGCTGTTTAGTATTAAAATCGCTTATGTTGACTTTGTTTCACAGAGCAAGACAGTGTCAACATATGGTAACGGACATCCCGCTGTGAGTACGCCCGCACCAGAATTTGCATGGTGCCGCCGGTGCTGGGAGTGTCCGCGCTACGGGCGGACAGGCATTATGCTGTGCCATTATGTCTGGAATATATGGTTTCTTTCCATAGATGATATGGCATACTAGCAATGACCCACGCCTGGGTGTGGGTACAGCTGTATTTGGCCCACCGTGCAAGAGCGGGCCTTAGGTTAAGTGAGTGCCCTCAGGCAGAAGGACTCCTGGTGCCAAAGCATTGCCATATCAATCCGCCACCCCTCCTGGTCTACCTACACCAAATAAAGGCTGGAAAGGTGCCTCAAGCAGAGCAACGCCCCCAGACGCATGCCCAGTTGGGCTCATGCCTAAGGCCGGCTAGTGTGTGGTCCCTGGGCATCGGGATCTGTGAAACGCGCCACGCTCTGCTATGGGTATGTCCAGCATTACCCACATCCGCCGTGGTTTATTACAGGATGTTCCATGTGCAAGCAGAGAGCTGGCTACTTATACATATGCCTTTCTCAAAAGCCGAATTCATACCTGAAACACCACTGTGGTCTCCTTTAAGGCCCTGAGCCAGTGGCAAACATTATTTAAACCATTGAATCACGTACATATGCCTCTCCACCAGGCACTCTACAGGACTGCAATGGACTCAGGCAATCCCATGCAAAACTTGAGACTCTTTGTACCAAAAGTCAGCAGCCAGTGTGGTGTGGAACCCTAAGCCATGAACAAGTTCCACAAATTCAAGGAGGCAGCTACCACAAAGATAGAGCGGAATATTTGTAAGGGTAAGCACTTTGCTCAGTTATGTGAAGAACTACAAGCTGTCATGACATCCAGGGAAATTCAACAGAGAAATTAACAAGGACCCAAAGGCAAGTCATGCCTCTTTGCGCGGGAGAGACTGAGATATCTGGGAGGGCACTCCCATGCTCAGACTGGGTCTCAGTATGATGTGAAGATGACTGAACTCGCACCCATTGCCAATGGATGATTGGGCCTGACAGGTTCAGCTAATCCTCCTCCCTCCCCAACATGGAGACATCTATACCAGAGGATTGTAGATCCCAGAACATCTGTAATGCACAGGTGGGAAATGCTCTTCCTCTCTCCAGCGCAGTAAACACAGACCATGGGACCAGATGTTGTCCCGCCAGGTAATTCATGAATCTAATGGGAATTAAACCTTACAGTTAGGGGACAGCTGTTTAATTTTAGCTCTACCTCAGGATACGCACTCCAAGTAGTGGCACAAGGCGATCGTAGTCACACTTCGCTGCTGATGGCGCTCCACTGACCCGTAATTACTATATCCCATTAGCTTGACAAGCCTTACCTGCAAAGCCGTGGAGAAGGACCATAACGGAACTCATTGATGACGACACATCGAGATCTGTATTACTTTGGATCCAACCCAGTTTGACTGTCAGGTGCAGTATCGCAGCTTTTTAAAAGTGCCCACCTTTTAGGATCAGTCACTGCGCTGGCTGATGAGGTAAAGTGGCAGTCCATACAGCCTTTACCCTCAACCTGGGCAAAGGCCTTCATAACAATACCCCTCTAGGTATCATTGATAAACCCGTCAGCCTGAATCAGAATTACATACATCGCCAGATGGGTTGCAAACAGGCTAAGTCACAGAAACCCACACGGTCACAGTTGCTGGCTTCATGTCATACTCACAGGTCAAGTCACAGGTGGTGTCCTATGGGTTTCAGTCCTGTACCTGTTTTTCAGCATCTACATTTCCAAAGTGGCAAGCAAACACAGGCAGGTTATGGAGCCAAGGGTCAGTTGCAGATGACTGCAAACTGGGTGCCATAGTCGGACACACACATCTGCTGGCAGGAGACATCCTTCCTTTGGAACGGGCTTCTGGCCAGATGTGGATAACTGGTGCCAGAGACATGGCCTTACAGCTAAATGCTTGAAATGGGGAGGTCCTACCCTTTGGGAAGAACAGGGTCACTCCCCTAGCTACCAGGTAGCAGGGTGGCAATCCACTGAGCACACAGAGGGAGTTACCAGGAATCTGGGACCGACCCGGCTGTTGCAGTAATCCGCTCGTTCAGCACACATAATGCTAATGTAGTTAGGTAGACCTTCAACATTGCCCAGATCATCGCATGAGCGGGATTCACATCTAGACTGGGGAGGCTCAGCTGTCCCCTTGCACCATCACTTCACAGACCCAAGGATTGGGCACAATGCCCCGCTCAGGAATGTGTATCTGACCCAACACCTGCAGCAGCGGAAAGGCCCCAACAGTTCAATGTCGACAAACAGATGCAGTGGGGTTCCCAGGAATATGTGGGCAGTGCTGACTGACTGAAGGGATTCCTGTTCTATTCAGTCACATGGGCCTACTTGCCCAGAGGTGACCCAGCCTGGCATACAAGGCCATGCTCTAACCCAGATTTGATGACTATGTTTCACCCAAAGAATCTAGGATCCTCGATCCACAAGGGCAGGTGACATACACCTTTGGGACACTGTCATTAATAGAATGCTGGTGGGACAGGAGCTCATCACCCAGACGCTCACTTTATGCTGGTGGAACAACATCCCAGTACATGTGAGGCCGCCACCTCGCCGGCCTTGTGTGTTAGTATTTTGACAAGCGATGTTCGAATTGATTTATTTAACTCACCTCTAAAGTCGAATATTTATTTTCACTACACGTATCAATCAGTTTGCTACCATTGATAGTATTTTAATAGTCATAATCATAAGGTCGTATCTCTATATGGCTAGTGGTTCATTTATATTTACTAGGTGCTCCTGTAGTGCCCTTTTAATATATTGGGGTGTCAATCCCTAGAACATATATATGCAAGTAGTTTAAAACACTCAGACATTTGGAAAACATTATGTTGGTTCTTCTTTCATAGGATATATATATATTTTATTTTTCTACAAGAAGAATGTACCTTTGATGCAAATGTCGCTCCGATTTACTCACTGTGTGGAATCTGTAACCTTAAGTAAAGCGTTTTTTAGTTTTGCTGCCTTATGTATATACTAATTAATAATGAAAGCACATCTGAATTTCGATTTGGAATTCACTAAGGGATTTAAATGGTAGTAGGATTGAATGGGGATGTATTCTGAATAAGTCTGCTTATGAAGCAGACAAAAGTGCTTCCAACAAAACTAAGCTTGGGTTATGGTGACTGCATTTAATTCCAGGTGGCCCTGAGTGGTCACTGACTGTGTCTACAGTACCCGCGTTTGCTTTGGAACTTTCTCATAGCTGGCTGTCTAAAGTGTTCTTTGGTATGAGGAATGTCGGGCGGTAGTCCCTCATGTGTATTACCTGTGTAACGCCTACTGCGCAGTGTAACTCCCACCGGGTTTGTAGTTATGGGTGGCATCTTGGTCAGTACGCTTGGTCCATCCAAGCAGAGAATCTGCCTCACTGGACACTGGGCATAGGGCTGTACACATTTCACACCAAAGACGGTACATTTACCACTCTCCGTGGAGCTGCTTTGTATTATTAGGTGTGAGGCAGGTACATGCCCAATACCCCCTACCACGGGGCGGGACAAAGGATTACTCACAAACGACACCGGGCACTATTTCTACGCTACCTAGGATCCCTTGAGTGCAACAATCGACATCTGGCATACATCACAGCATCCTTCATCGCGTGCGGACATGCATGTGGGACCGCACTGCTATGGACCTTCCTGTACCCCTGGGTACTTTCAGCATATGTGCAGCGTACTTCCGACAGCTATCATCAATATTAAACATGCCTATGCAGTATATGATAAAATGGACGTGGTGAATAAATGAGTTCACGTGAGGACAAAGGAGGCTAGTAGCGGGGCATTCAATGAATGGAATTTTGGGTCCTATAAATGGACACCACTGTATATGTAAAGTGTAGAGCTTGGTCGACCGGTGTCCTTGTGGCCAGTGCGGTTTGACTGCTGCTGTGTGTGTTCACCAACCGGATGTCTGCTTCTTCTTGACTACCCATAGTGTGTAGAAAAGCATAATAGCCATGTTTTCCCAGACCGGAACCAAAATGTTGTACAATATCCAATCGCTTGCAGGTTAACAACTGTCGCTTTTTAATTAATCCCCAGAGGGTCCCGGTTGGGAAGTTATCGCCACTGCTTTGTCGGAAACGTATACCTAGAGATTCTAGGTAAATCATGGCACTTTTAGCCCGGTTCACTGCCATTTGCCAAAAGTGTGATTAGCAGACAATGCCTTGTCAATACATATTTTATGATAATACATATTGTCATGTCAGAAGTTAATCTATGTTATTTCTGGACAATGGCTTCAGTTATTGACATCCACTGCTGTGGGAGTTGCCGTCACCATACACATGGCTTTCTCTAAAGGCACCCACAATTCTGACCACTCACTGTGGTCCCTTTAAGGACCCTGAGCCAGTGGTCAGCCAGTACTGCAGCCACTGTATCACTTTACATATGCCGCTCACCGTACCTCTCATGAGGGACTGCGGGCTGGATCAGGCATTCCCTTTACCCAACTGTGGGTTCATTGTACCAATGCCAAGCAATCCAGTGTGGTGCACCCCAGCTCTATACACAAGCTGCGCTGCGAGAGGAGGCGGCTACTACAGGGGCGCGGGAGGCAGACACCTTGTGAGGTATGGACACCCTTGGCTTCATATGTAAGGGAGCTAATAGCTGTCGCGACATGGTCCAGTGCATGCTCTCCACAGATATAGTCTACATGAACCTGGCTGACAATCATACAGCCTTAATTTGCTATGCTGGACACCTGCCAGGTCACTCCTACATATGCCTGGACTGGGTTCACGGCGATGATGGAGTTTACCTAACATACACATTTCAACATAATGGGCTGCTGACAGGTTTGGTAGGAGGACATCTACTCACCCTCCCCCATGGCTACGACGAGATGTCTGTACTGGCGGTTTGTGGTCCCCAATGTTCTGTGACGATCGGGTGGGACATGCCTTCCAGGGTAGTGAACATAGTGATCCATGGGACCAGCTGGTGACCCGACTGTGTACTCCACGATCTCATTGACGGATTACACCCACAGTTAGGACAGTTGGGGTTTCTTTTTTTGTAGCCTCACCGGTAATGTACCCGGCCAGGCCTCACACGGCCACTGTGGTTCCTCCACGTCACAGGGCCAATACCTCCACTGGACCCTGGTTATTACTGTCCCATTACCATGTGAGGAGAATCTATCTGCAAAGACATGGAAGGGATCATACTGCAAGTGCCTGTGAGATGAAGCGCATAGGGACTGCAGGTGGCGCTTGGCATCCAACACGGTTTGGCTTTTGGTCAGGGGCGGTTCATGCCAGCTTAAAGCACGGTTGACGTGCTTATGCGACAGCTCACCAAGGCAAGCATTGCCACTGGGGGGTTCCCCTTGCAGTCCATACAGCCTACCTCGACCTAGCGCAAAAGTGCCTTCAAATCATTAATCACCCCCTCAGGTATCATTGACAAACCCATCGTCTTGATGGTGAACACGCATATCGCAGTGGATGGGCTGTAAACTGGCTGGTGTGACATGGCCCATCGCCGGGTCATAGTTGTTGGCAGCATGTCGGGACCCACTGCCCGTCACAGGCAGGAGTCCTGAGGGCCTTCCTGGGTCCACTCCTCTTTTATACATCTACATTTCCAAAGTGGAGGCACGATGGAGATGAGATGAGCAGAGAGGATTGTTTGGAGATGACTGCGAAACGGGTGCTTACAGTGGACCAGAACGACGGCTGATATTCTTCAGCAAGGGTATCCTAGATAGGCGTATACTCGCTGTCAGTGGGACATGGCCCACAGCTAAATGCAAGGTGTAACGTGCAACATCATACCTGTCGAGGAGTACTAGGGACACCCCCGTTGTCCAGCATATGGGTAAGTGGCAGTCCACTTGAGCTTAGGGGTGATTACCAGGGACTGTGGGACAGGAGCTGTCCGCTCACCTATTCTGCTCAACAATAACACGCATATCGCGTGGTCTCTGCTGGGGACTTCTACATTGCTCCACCTGTTTGTGCAGGGATTTATGCAGATCAGGGTAGGTCATTGTCTCCTTGTACTCATTACGCAGTTACACCTATGATTGAGTACAATGTTCCCATTCAGAATGTGTTCTGTGACCTGTAACACCTGCAGTAGCGCTGGAAAGGCCCCGACAGTTCATCCACAAACGGATGCAGGGTCTCTCAGGAATATGTGTTATGCCTGACCAACTGGAAAGGGGGTTCCATCCCTATTCCGGGTCTGCATACCACTCTGCCCAGAGGTGATCTCCAGCCTGGCATCCACGGGCCAGTTCGAACCCGGATTTGAATGAGACCTATGCTCACCTAAAAGTAATCGTAGATCCCTCAGAATCACAAGGGCAGGTGACGTATTAATTCCTTGGCACTGTCAATTGGGCTAGAATGTGTTGGTGGGACACATTCATCACCTAGACACTACTATGTTGTGGAACAACATCCCAGTACATGTGAGACAGAGCACCTGGCTGGGCTTCTGTTTTAAAGTATTTTGACAAGGATGTTCTGAATTAAGCTTTATTCAACTAAACTTGTAAAATGAATATTTATGATTACTAACGCTTATAATCTTTATATTCCATTGATATATAAGTTTTACATTAGTCATACTCATAGTGTTTTAATATCTCATATATATTAGGTTCATTTCTTAGATTACCAGGGTGTCTCTACTTCTATTAATGTATTGGTACAATCTTTAGAACATATATATGTACGACGACACTCAGACACACTTGGTAAACATTTATGTTGGGTCTTCCGTCATATTAATACATATAGTATTATTTTCGATGAAGACTGGGGCATGTTGGAAGCAATGCCTGGATTTGACTACTGTGTGCAATCTAATCCCGAAAGTAGAGCTTTAGGTTTGTTCATTTTTTAAGGCATTTAATGAATACTTAGCACATCTTATTTACTGGCCAATTATCATAGTTTTAAATGTAGAATAATTTAACTGTATTGTATGTATTCTCTGAAGAAGTCTGCTTTGCGGAAGTAGACGAAAAGCGCTGCAATAAACGGCATGGTGCACTGGCATTTAATTCCTGGGTGGGCTCTGAGTGGTCACCAGTTGTTTCATGACAGCACCAGTTTGGCTTTGGACCTTCTCATCTGGGGTCCCTGTGTTATTTTGTATGGGGAATTCCAAGTGTAGTCCCCATGTGTATTACCTGTACGCCTTACCGCTGCTGTGTAATCTCCACCTGGCCTTTCGGCAGTTACGTGCATTCTTGTTCATACGCTTGTCCATCCATGAATTGCCCACTGACAAGTGGGTATAGGGTCAGCACTTTTCACGCCTGGTATTTAGCATTCCGGTGGATGCTGCAATATTCGTAGGGAGTAAGGCAGGTACTATTGCACACATCCCTCCCACGGGCGGGACAAAGGACTGCCCGCGTAAACAACACCGAGCCCAGCCTGGCTCAGAACTGTCAATACACCCAGAATCCCTTGTGATCAACAGTCGATAGTACCCATTACATCCCTTCAGTGTGTGCGGGACTTTAGTGATGTGGATCGCAGTTCTATGGAATCCGGCAATTCTGCATTTCTATGGGTATATGTTGCTCTATGGACAAAGCATTATCAACATTAAACACGCTTATGTGCATATGTATCAGACGTGGTGAATGATAATGGCTAATGAGGGTGATGACACAAGCGGCATGTTTGTCCCTTAAAGAAATTTTTGGGTCCTACAATGGACAACGCCCGTGCAGGCGTAAAGTGGTTTGGTCGGACCGCGTCCCGTACAGTGGCTCTCACCGATGCCGCGTGTTCAACAATCGCTGGATGCCCGCCTGACCACCCACACCGTGCAGTGCCACAGGAACCATGTTTTCCCAATAACGAACCCAAACGGCACATCCAACGCCGAGAAAGACACCTGACGGATGACAGGACGGAGGGAGGGACAAGGACGGTTATTTGTGATTGGCTTCTGAATCTTGGCATCTGCTGGCTGTGAGTGTTGCCAGTCACCATACACATTGCTTGACCCATGACCACTGTCTGCACACACCACGTCCCTATGACCCTTGAGGATCCAGTGGGTCGGCCAGCACTGCAGCCACTACATCAGATCACATTTGCCATCTGATGGTAATGAAAGGACTGTGGAATGAACCAGGCATCACCTACCCAACCAGGTCGGTCAGTACCACATGCTACATCCAAAGGCACCCCACACAGGCTGCGCCATGAGAGTGGCTGACCACAAGCAGTGGAGCAGACACCTCGTGAGGTAAGGACACCTGGTCATCATATGTAGAGTTACACACTGTCACCTGCCTGGTCCAGTGCTACCACAGATATACCTACATGGACCTGGCTGATTAATCATACCACACCTCGTCAGTTGCTGATGTCTGACACCTGAGGTCACCCCTAACATATGCTCTGGACTGTCTACAAAGAGGTGGAGCTACTAACATACACACAATGCCACGGCTTGATGCAAGTCCAGTGAGGACATCTCCGACACCCTCCCCACACATGAGGAGATGTCCAACTGCCAGGGTTTAGGTCAACAAATGTTCCATGATACACAGTGGTGGGACATGTCTCCAGGTGGTGATGGTAGACCCATGAGACTAGTTGGTAACTACTAAAATTCAGTCTCATTGAGGAATTAGACCCACAGTTAGACAATAGCTATTTCTTTGTAGCCTCACTTCGACGTGACCCAGACAGTTTATTGCACCTGTGTAGTCCCATTATTAGCCAATGCCCACTGAGCCTGGTTATTACCGTCCCAATACCATGAGGCATCCGCGTGCAAAGAGCATGGGGATCTATACGCAGCTCCTCAAGGCCACGAACGCATAGGGGACATACATACTTTGCATCCAACACGGCCTTGTCTTGTTCTAGGGCCAGTTCATGCCTTTAAAGCATGGTTGATATTTCGGGACAGTCACCGAGGCTATCATTGATAGGTGTTGCAGTCCATACAGCCTCATACCTCGACTTCCTGGCAAAGGCCTTCATCACATTACCCCTCAGGTATCGCTGTTGATAAACCCATTGGCTGATGCAAACACGACATATCAAGGTGAGAATGTGTTGTAAACTGTCTATGTGAAGCAACCCAATACGGTCATAGTTGCTGCAGCATGTCAGACCTAATGCTCTGTCGCGCAAGTGGTGTCCCAGGCCCTTCCCTGGGTCCACCTCCTGTCATACATCCAGCATTTCCACGGTACAGTGCACACACAGGGTGTTATGGGCAACATTGTTTGTAGGATGATCACAAACAGGTGCCATAGTGGGACGGACATCTGACACAGAGTATCCTTCTCTAAGGGGCCTCCCAGATATGCATAATATCTGTCAGGACATGTCCCAGCTAAATGCTAAGTAATGCAACAATGGCATACCTGTCGAGAAGTACGTAGGTCACCCTGGTCCGTAGCATATAGGTGGCTGCTGTCCATCGGAGTACAGGGGTGACGCACCAGGAAGGGTAGGAGTTTTAATCGGTCACCATTCATTTCAACACACACGCTGGGTTATCAGTGGTTCTGTGGGACTTCATACGGGTTTCACCCTTACCCGTCAGGCAGGGATTCACATCTCACATTTTGCCATGGCACGTCTCCTCGTTCACATTACGCGTTACACCTGGCGATTTACCACATTGCCCCATTCGGAATGGGTATCTGACCCACTACACACCCACAGCAGCTGGGAAGGCCTCATAGGCCACCTGTCGGCCAGATGCGGAGGAGGAGGGATTTGTGGAACGTTGCCCCACTTGGAGGACCCCTGCCCCAATAAGTCATATACCAAGTTGTTTCAGTGTTGACCTGTGCTCGGGACATAACGAGGCCATGTCAACCCATGCGTCATGTGGCGCTTCACCTACTGTAATCTGTATCCTCAGAACCACAAGGGCAGTGTGACAAGCAACCTTGTCACGGCCATTAATGGATGCTGCTTGAGTGACACATAAGTCGTATTTGTTTGACACTTCACAATGCTGTGGATCTACATCACAGTACATGTGAGACAGAGATCCTTCCTAGCCTTGTTCAAGGGCATGTTGTCCATTGGATGGAGGAATTCTGTATGGAAATAGGCCAGGATTGCATCATTGGTCACTGCTTGACGGAGGTACAGCAATATCATGAGTATTTTATCTGAACAGAAGGTTGGCAAAGTCATCCTAACTATGGTAGAAGTTATGGCTGAACCTGGACGATGGCCTCCACCCTAAAACCTATGGACGATGAACCCATATTCATAGTTTGTCCCATTTACACTTGTCTATCCCCTATCCTCTTTCTCCAGTGTATATTTCGGTGGCACATGATTGTTCCTCTGTATTACTTGGTAGGTATGCTGTCTACAGTGCACATTACGTCACAGTTGATGACAGTGTATCTGTGTCCCTAACACTGTGATACTGAGGACTACCACACATCCTTCACAAGAGGACATGGATATGTTCATTTCTATTCTTCTTTGGTTTATGGGGGTGTGTTAAGCGCAAACATTACACGGGAAGTCCCTCGTTTATGCATGCTTCATGTTGGTGTTCTCGACCAGGCTCACGGTAGTCGTGTGCTGGACGGGCAGTGTCGGTGTGTTTCGGCATGAAGGTTTCACTGCCGCACATCTGGTGGGAGGTGTGGTTGGCGGCATGTTCCTTTGCAGGGACACCCATCCTAAGTTTGTGTCATGCATCTGCACCTGGCATGTGCCATATGTCCTGTACTAGATTCCCTTACAGTCATGTATGCCCTCTCATGTAATTACTAATTGCGTGTTACTGGTTGTTTGTATGTGGTACACATGGACATTGTGATGGCTGGGGCTTGACCTTATTCTCCGTTAGAACATACATATCTGTCGTAATTACGCTTGTTTAAACTAAACTGTAATACTCATCTGCCTTTTTCGTGCAATGACAGTCAATAACACATTGGTGAAGTTGGAGATTAACAACGGCTTTCTACTTACTGTGCAGCAGGAGGCAAATAACTATGCAGTGCATAAGTTTAGAGTTTTGTTTTACTCTCATACATGTTATAGCTGTATGAGTATTGTAGTTTACAACTCATCTTTTGCATTACATTAATGGATGTGGTCATAGGGTATTTATATCAATATAGTCCAGCACATATTGGTGGTATTCTCACAACAGTGATATAGGTAATGTTTATTAAATGTTTTCCCACGAGTGATAGTTAACAGCCTCATGAGCCACATAGTCAATTAGAATGTACTGCAAATTCTGCTCTGTCACGTTCCAACACTGTTCAGATCCGGGTCGCCACCTATTTCCTACTAGGTTCCTTTGTCTCTGGTGAGCAGCTGTAACTCCGTGTTAGGATAGAGTTTCGTGCCCATCCTCCTCAGTGGAAGGATGACAGATATACCTGTACATACATTTATTATTCTCAACTGAGCAGATGACTAATGCTGGAATGACATACACCTGCTGCACTGGTTACTGCCAGGTCAGGGTAAGTTCAATCACACTGCAGCTACACTACAGGCAATTACATGCATGATAAGCTCTTACCTGCCATATTGTAAGATAGAATAATATGCATTATACATTATTTGTTTTAAAGTAGCACGTCATATATGTTTAAATATGTATTTTGATATTCTTCCCTCCTTTGATTGTTTCTATTCTATCCTCGAAACATATATACATTATTTCATTCCCTAGCCTCTTCCTCTCTGGAACGCTTGAACTAGGGCAAGCAATTTGTTGTACATTTCAAGAAGGATTGCATTTTGTAGGCTGACAAATACCACTACAGGTCTTGATACATAGTCTCGGTACAGACACGGCCGACAGAGTCCCTGACTAATACTTACATGCAAAGTATCTCCGCAACAGACACATGCTCCCAATATGAGCAGAACAACACAAATGGCAATCATGATATTCAGTATGATTGAACCCCCATCCACCAAATGGTTTTGTGGAAATGGTTCGCCAGTGGGTTTGGGCCTGGTTCTGGCCATGGATGAGTTCGCCGTATTACCTCTAGGTGGGCGTTGATTTCGGCCTTTTATGGTACTTGACACAGTGTCTTCTTTAATAAGCGACGCATAGCTCCCCTCGCCGCCAGGGTGCAGTCGCGCGCCATTACATTTTGTGACACAACAGTTCTCATTGCATCCAGTTCATCAGTCACAAGTTCAAGAGCTTGAAAGTCACATTGATCAGTCCTCCGACAGGTTTTGACACAACTTCCTCTGTTCCCCTGATTGATTTCATCTACTCCACAGAGCTGGAGTGTTCTGTTTGAAGGTTGGCGACGCTGTCACCAAGTCCATATGAATAGATATTCCTTTATCTCTTGCAGAAGACTGGAGTTTCAGGAACAGCCCATTTCACCCACTGGATTAGTAGGTTTCGACTGTGTTCCTCAAAGTTCTTTCGAAAGCCATATGTGTTATAGTTCGCTTGCACCTTAGAGGCAATTGTGCAGTATGTCATGACTGGAGCCAGATAACCCAAATAACAACTGCCGGACCAATTCTCAGGTAACCATTGATATGCTTTTTCCCACAAACAACATAACAATATTCTACTTTACTACTGATGCGGTTACCTCTGTATGTAACATTTTCCTGTTCATAACAGAGGACTGTTTAAACAATTCAGATGTTTCTGCACATCCTTCCACGTTATATTCTCAATGAAGCTCACATACAGATAATGAATGGTGCTACAAGTAGTACTGTGATCTTTATGCCGTTATATGACATTTGTAAGACACAGTTATGTTACAAATACTCCCACCAACTTGAACTGTATCATGTTTATGACAACATACAATTACTTTTTGTGTAACAGGTAAGTATTAGTGCCACTTTGTCCTGTGATCTCACAGAACCTGTATCAAAGTGTAAACATTCACAAGTCTCAATCTATTCTCAAGGGACACCATACATCGGAAGTCCTCCCATATGATGTAGGTATGGCAGCACAAACACAGCAATTTAAAAATGTTCATAGTCTGTACATGCAGGCCATCGCTACTATGCCTAGGGTATGTGTTGAAGTGGAAGCCACCTGGTGGCCAGTTCATCACGTATCACTATTTGTATCCGCGGTAGTTATATGCAGGTAAGTGTCCCAGCAAATGTAAAGTAAACACAAACATGGTTAATAGGTGTATAATCATTAGACAGTAAACCAAATGTCTTTGGGGTTGCTTTGTATTGTTATGTCAGTCTGGCCCGGTGATTCAGGCTCTATGGTATATCAGCTGCTATGATGTAACTGGGACTTGGATATCCTTTACCGTTTGAAACTGTGAGGTGAACCTAGGACGACTCTCTGCAAACTTTTACTGCAGTAGGCATTGCCAACAGTAGTTGCAGGTACAGACCTTCGGCTATCATTCCACTTGGTAATTATGTTCTTGGATAACAGTGGACATACACACAGTGATACCGGTGTCAGCTAAGCAGTCTCGCTTCGCTTTGCTCTTTTTATCTGTAAAAGACTTTGAACTGCAAAACAGTGTTATTGGTTAACAACTTCATGCTCACCTGCTAATGAGCCACTCGACCTCCGGCTCTGCAGGCATGACAGCTTTCCACTCTGGCACATAATGATATGCCATTCCACATACTATGAAGTAGTAACACTTTTACATTTGGAATCATTGTTGTCATGCTTGGCAATGCTAGAGGTAGACAGCACATGTAACTCTGGGTCCTGGGGTGTCACCCACCAACCTCCTACTTATTTCGATCCCATTGTCAAGGCCAGCAGTCAAGTGCTGATCGTGGGGTTGTAAGGCATGCAATTTGCTATCTATAGGAAATACAAAATGGGATCCCCCAGGTTGCGTGATTGTCTGGTTCACTAAATGTGTTCTATTGTCACTCGTAGCTTCTTTACAGTATGCCAGATCTAGGGATACTTTATTTTACTGGCACCTTTGCTACTGCTGTTGCATCCGATTCATGGTTGGGAAATGCTTCTCACTTATTTTGATTATATATATGTGTAATCACTAAACAGTATTTCTCCCTTCACATTTATCTAGATGTATGGAATCTATACAAATAGTACGAAACGGGTTATGGTGGTGTAGGTAAACTCACTCCTCTTTGGTTCTGAAATGCTCCCTGTGCATGATGTCTACTGCAAATGTGACACGCTGCTCATGATGTTTGTATGTGGTTCCTAATTCGGTGATGTTAGGGTATTCTGTCAACCAACCGGTACCATCCTCTATTGAGACACATGGTTTATCCATGGCTCCACAAAGCCGCATAATCTGAAATACATTAGACATTAATATTGGCTTTATCACTGTGGAGGCAGTGTGCAGTCTGCCTTTGGTGATTGCTCCTCGTCATACCCACGTCGGCTTTTCAAGTTTTCAGTAGTTGATGTTTGCATTGTTTGTAATATTTCTACATATCTAGAATGTCTGAGAATTGTCATTCCTCATTCAAACAGACACTTCCAACTGGTGAGGTTGCCTTTGTTTTTGTAGCTGCATCAGCTCGTAGCCTTTACCTTTCCTACTTGTTATCCCTGTTGCTTTCTGGGCGACCTGCGCATTTACAATTAGCTTTTTACTTTAGTGGAATTGAATGGAATTTAATGTATCTCAAGATCAATTGCGCAGCGATTAATCGTGGTTTACCGGTGGATGCTATCATTCCCCTATTCTTCCACTGCTGCCCGGCAAACATGCACTTTCGTACAGACAACATACTGATTTATCGGTAAAATGTCCACACATCCGTTTTCGCCAGAGTACAAGCACGTAGTTAAAGCTTATCTGCCCTGCTGCTTGAGCAGACACGCTTATGCCGGTGGGGCTACGCCCACAATCCTGGCTGCATGGTCAATAACAACTACTGTATAACCTACTTGGATCTGCTCCTGTAGGACTCCTGTTCTATACGATCCGTACACATAAAACCGTCACCCTCTGGCATCATCTAAGGTATATCAGTGAGCATATGCTGTCTGTGTGGAGCTATTTCATCCATTTCATATAGGCAACTGTGGTGTGCCATACACAGGTGTCGGACGTGACGCTGATAGGTTTAATGTTGTACAACGCTCAATCACCATAAGGAGGTTGACTCCAGTGGTAAAATAAACAAGACAAATTTTGCTCTAGCACGTGGCTCAGAAATGGCTATTCCTCTTGCAGCAGAATATTGATTCCAAACCGTAAGCCGTGACATTCTCACAGCGAGAGGGGTGAATAATAACATTGAAGGGTTGTGGGGCCGTGTACTGCAAGCAAGGGTGCTACAACAACTGCTCAGTACACAATGTGGCACTGACCATGCCACAGTGTCCAACTGCACAGAGTAGTGCTGTAAAGGAGCTGCTTGTTTACTTCCATGTTGTTGCATCAAGACTGATGTCATATATCTCCGCCTTAATCTATAGTCTGACAACATGTGCTATGATTATTCGGAGACCCAATAAGCAGATGTTGAAGTTATCAATCGTTTTAGTCTTGCAGAAAGCTGTTTCTGCTACTGGAATCCAGTGTAGTATATGTTGTGTCAAAGCCATAGGTGTATTAAAGATTAAGGCAGAAAATAGAGCGGATTCCAAAGCATTGTTTTGGGTAAACCAGCTTTATCAAATGTTAGTCGGCCTAGAAAAGCGACTTTCATTCCTTCTTGGTAGTTGGTTTGGGTGCTTGTGATATTGCTACCTTCCTATCGCCATGTAATGTTCTACCCTCCTTGGATTTCTCTCACATATCACAGGTGATTGGACCTGTATTTCCTCTGTAGCTGCACGGATGCTTACGACTGTAATTTATGTCCCCGTTCTGCTGAATATCTCAATAATGCCATTGGTATCTCCCACAGTTATATTGCTGCTGGGTAGGGGCTTGCCAAGCAGAATATCATCCACATAAAGTAGAACTTGACTGGCCCTGGTGGAGTAAACACTGAATGTAGCCAGCCATCTCCCCTGTGGGAATGTCAGCTCTTCAGAATCTCAAGGAGGCTGGAAGTACGTATTCATACCCTGAATGTAAATTCAAAGCAATATGGACTGTCCCCCCCAAAGGGGGCCACCCCCCACCCCAAGGGGGTTGGGTTTTTTTTTTTTTTGGGGGGGGGTTTTGACATTGTTTGTAGATGACTGTGAAACAGGTGCCATAGTGGGACGGACATCTGACACGGATATCCTTCAAAGGGGCATCCCAGATATGCATATCTGCTGTCAGGGACATGGCCTACAGCTAAATGCAAGGTAATGCAACATCATACCTGTCGAGGAGTACTAGGACACCCTGTCCAGCATATGGGTGGCAGTCCACTGAGCGCAGGGGTGATTACCAGGGATCAGGGACAGGAGTTGTCGGTCACCATTCGTTCAACACACACGTTGATATCATGGTTCGTTGGGACTTCTACATTGCCCACCTGTTTGTGCAGGGATTCACATGTAGATCAGGGTAGGTCATTGTCTCCTTGTACTCATTACGTGTTACACCTATGATTGAGTACAATGCCCCATTCAGAATGTCTGTGACCCAACACCTGCAGCAGCTGGAAAGGCCCCAACAGTTCATCCACAAACGGATGCAGGGTCTCAGGAATATGTGTTATGCTGACCAACTGAAAGGGTTCCATCCCTATTCCGTCGCATACCACTTGCCCAGAGGTGACCTGTGCCTGGCATCCACGGCCAGTTCGAACCCGGATTTGATGACTATGCTTCACCTAAAGAATCTAGATCCCTCAGAATCACAAGGGCAGGTGACGTACACCTTGGCACTGTCAATAATAGAATGTGCTGGTGGGACACATTCATCACCCAGACACTCACTATGCTGAGGAACAACATCCCAGTACATGTGAGACAGAGCACCTGGCTGGCCTTGTTTTAGTATTTTGACAAGGATGTCTAAATTGCTTTATTCAACTAAACTTGTAAATGAATATTTACATTACCACGTTTGTAATCTTTACATTCCATTGATATATTTTACATTAGTCATACTCATAGTGTTTATCTCTATATATTAGGGTTCATTTAGATTACTAGGTGTCTCTACTTCTATTAATGTATTGGCACAATCCCTAGAACATATATATGTAACGTATACACTCAGACACTTGGTAAACATTATGTTGGGTCTTCTGTCATATTAATACATATAGTATTATTTTCGCGGAAAACTGTACATGTTGAAGCAATGTCTGATTTACTCACTGTGTGCACTCTGTGACCCGAGTAGACTTTTTAGCTTGTTCGCCTTTAAGGCATTTAATGAATACTTAGCACATCTTATTTACTGGCCAATTACGGGTTTTAAATGTAGTACATTTAACTGCATTGTATGTATTCTGAAGAAGTCTGCTTATGAAGCAGACGAAAAGTGCTGCAATAAACTATGGTGACTGCATTTAATTCCTGGTGGGCTCTGAGTGGTCACCGGCCGTTTCTACAGTACCTCAGTTTTGCTTTGGACCTTCTCATCTGGGTCTCTGTGTTATTTGTATGGGGAATTCCAAGTGTAGTCCCTATGTGTATTACCTGTGTAATGCCTTACCGCGGCTGTGTAATTCCACCGGGTCTGCAGTTACAGGCGCATTCTTGTTCATACGCTTGTCCATCCATGTGAATTGCCTACTGGACAGTGGTATAGGGCTGTACACTTTTCACGCCTGCATTTAGCATTCTCCGGTGGATGCTTTGCATTATTCGTAGGGAGTAAGGCAGGTACTACGCACACATCCCTCCCACGGGGCGGGACAAAGGATTGCCTGCGAAACAACACCGAGCCCAGAGTCTACATACCCAGAATCCCTTGACTGCAACAATCGACAGTACCCATTACACATCCTTCATGTGTGCGGGACTGTGATGTGGACGCAGTTCTATGGACCCGGTACCCTGGGTATTTCTGTGCATATGTGCTGCTTTTCATGGACAGCTATCATCAACATTAAACACGCTATGTGCATATGTGTACCTGTGACGTGGTGACGACAATGGGTTGACGTAGGTGATGACATAAGCGGGCACGCTGTCCCTTAAGAAATTTTTGGGTCCTACAATGGACACCACTGTGCATATGTAAAGTGTAGAGCTTGTCGGACTGTGTCCTTGTGGCCAGTGGGTTTCACTGATGCTGTGTGTTCAACAATCGTGGATGTCTACTTGACTACCCATACTGTGTAGTGCTACAGGAACCATGTTTTCCGACACCAGAACCCAATGGTGTACATCCAATGTTGCAGGTTAACAACCACTTTAATTAATACCCGGAGGTCACGGTTGGGAGGTATCGCCACTTTATTGTCGGAACAACACCTCCAGACTGTGTACATCACAGGAACTTTAGACCAGTCTTACCGGCCATTTGCAATTGTAATTAGCAGACACGTGTCAATACATGTATGATAAGACATATTGTCATGCAGAAGTTAATCTATGTTATTTGGACATTGGCTTCTGCTATTGGCATCCGTTGCTGTGAGTGTTGACAGTTACCATACACATTGCTTGCTCAGAGGCAGACTTCACAATTCTGCACACTACTGTGGTCTCCTTTAAGGACCCTGAGCCAGTGGTCGACAGTACTGCAGCCACTGCATCAATCACATTTGCCATCTACCAGTACCTACAGGACTGCATGAACCAGGCATTCACTTACCCAACTGTGGTTCATTGTACCAATGCCAAGCATCCAGTGTGGTGTACCCCAGCCATACACAGGCTGTACAACACGAGGAGGTGGCTACTACAAGGTGGAGCAGACACCTTGTGAGGTATGACACCCTTGGTCATCATATGTGTAGAGTTACACACTGTCATGCCATGGTCCAGGGCACATTCCACAGATATACCTACATGGACCTGGCTGACAATCATACCACCTTCAGTTGCTATGCTCGACACCTGGGAGGTCACTCCCACATATGCTCAGACTGGGTTCACAAAGAGGTGGAGTTTACTCAACATACACACATTGCCAACATACGGGCTGACAAGTCCAGTGAGGACATCTCCACACCCTCCCCACACATGAGGAGATGTCTGTACCAGCGGTTTGTGGTCACCAAATGTTCTGTGACACACAGGTGGGACATGCTCTTCAGGGTAGTGGACATAGCATCCATGAGACCAGCTGGTGACCCGACTGTGTACTCCACTATCTCATTGAGGAATTAGACCCACAGTTAGGACAGCTATTTCTTTGTAGCCTCACCTCAGGTAGCACCCAGGTTGTGTCGCATGGCAACTGTAGTCCCACGTCACAGGGCCAATGCCTCCACTGAGCCTGGTTATTACTGTCCCATTACCATGAGGAGACCTATCTGCAAAGACATGGGGAGGGATCATACTGCGGCTCATACATGAGCATAGGGGACATACATACTTTGCATCCAACACGGTTTGTCTTGTTCAGGGCGGTTCATGCCTTTAAAGCATGGTTGACATTTTCGGGACAGTCACCGAGGCCATTGATGGGGGTCTTGCAGTCCATACAGCCTACCTCGACCTGGCAAAGGCCTTCATCACATTACCCCCCTCAGGTATCATTGATAAACCCATTGTCTGGGATGTGAACACGTACATCACAGAATGTGTTGTAAACTGTCTATGTGACACAACCCACACGGTCATAGTTGCTGGCAGCATGTCAGACCTACTGCCTGTCGCAAGTGGTGCCCCATGGGGCCCTTCCCTGGGTCCACTCCTGTCATACATCTACATTTCCATGGTACAGGCACACACAGGGGTGTTATGGGCAACATTGTTTGTAGATGACTGCAAAACAGGTGCCATAGTGGGACGGACATCTGACACAGATATCCTTCGAAGGGGCCTCCCAGATATGCATATCTGCTGTCAGGGACATGTCCCACAGCTAAATGCTAAGTAATGCAACATCATACCTGTCGAGAAGTACTAGGTCACCCCTGTCCAGCATATAGGTGGCTGTGCACTGAGCACAGGGGTGATTACCAGGGATCAGGGGACAGAGTTTGTCGGTCACCATTCGTTCAACACACACGTTGCTATCGTGGTTCTGTGGGACTTCTACATTGCCCACCTGTTTGTGCAGGGATTCACATCTACATCAGGCTAGGTCATTGTCTCCTTGTACCCATTACGTGTTACACCTATGATTTACTACATTGCCCCATTCAGACTGTATCTGACCATACACCTACAGCAGCTGGGAAGCCCTCATAGGTTAATTGTCGTACAGATGCAGGATGACATCGATTTGTGTAATGCTGCCCCACTTGTAGGACCCCTGCCCCATTAAGTCACATACCTGTTGTTTAGTGTTGACCTGTGCCTAACATACGAGGCCATGTCAACCCATATGTCATGTGTATGCTTCACCTACTGTATCTGCATCCCTCAGAACCACAAGGGCAGGTGACATGAACCTTGTCATGGTCATTAATGGGATGTGTTTGAGTGACACATATATCACCCAGACACTCACAATGCTGTGGATCTACATCACAGTACATGTGAGACAGAGATCCTTCCTAGCCTTGTTCACGGGTATGTTGTCCATTGGATGGAGAATTGCAGGTATAGGCCAGGGATTACATCATTATCACTGCTTGACAGAGGTACAGCAATATCATGAGTATTTTATCTGAAGCACAGAAGGTTGGCAAAGTCATCCTAACTATGGTGTAGGGTTATGGCTGAACCTGGGACGATGGCCTACCCTGTACCTATGGACGTATGAACCTATATTCATAGTTTGTCACATTTACACTTGTCTATCCCCTATCCTCTTTCTCCAGTGTATATTTCTGTGGCACATGATTGTCCTCTGTATTACTTGCAGGTATGCTGTCTACAGTGCACATACTTCACAGTTGATGACAGTGTATCTGTGTCCCTAACACTGTGATACTGAGGACTACCACACATCCTTCACAACATTACATGCATATGTCCATTCTACTCTTCTTTGGCCTCTGGGGGTGTGTTAAGGCAAACATTACACAAGTCCCTGTTTGTGCATGCTTCATGTTAGTGTCTGACCAGGCTCCGATGCAGTCGTGTGTTGGACGGTAGTGTTTCTGTGTGTTTGGCATGTGTTTTTACTGCCGGTACATCTGTGGGAGGTGTGGTTGGCACATGTTCCTCTTTGCAGGGACACCCATCCTGGGGTTTGTGTCATGCATCTGCACTTGGCATGTGCCATATGTCCTGTACTATTCCCACAGTCGTGTATGCCTTCATGCACTACTACTGCGTGTTACTGGCTGTTTGTATGTGGTACACCTGGACATTGTGATGGTTGGCTTGACCTATTCCCATGCTAGAACATACACATCTGTCAATTACGTTGTTTAAATCAAACTGTAACACTCATTCGTCTTTTCAAAATGACAGTCAATAACACAGGAAGCTGAGATTAACAACGTTTTACTACTGTGCAGCAGGAGGCAAATAACTATGCAGTACAAGTTTAGAGTTTTGTTTTACTCTATACATGTTACAGCTGTATGAGTATTGTGTTTACAATCATCTTTTGCACACATTAATGATGTGGTCAGTCACAGGGCATTTACATCACTATAGTCCACAATATTGTATTCCTACAACAGTGCTAAGGTAATGCTTATTAAATGTTTTCCCATGAGGATAGCACAGCCTTGCAAGCCACATAGTCAATTAGAATGTACTTCAGTAAATTCTGCTCTGTCACGGTTCCAACACTGTTCAGATCCGGTCGTCACTTCATTTCCTACTAGGTTCCTTTGTCTCTCTGGTGAGCAGCTGTACTCTGTGTTAGATAGAGCTCACAGGCCCATCCTCCTCAGTGGAAGGATGACAGATATACCTGTACATACATTTATTATTCTCTAACCAAGCAGATGACTAATGCTGAATGACATACACCTGCTGCACTGGTTACTGCCAGGGTCAGGGTTCAATCACACTGCAGCTACACTACAGGCAATTACATGCATGATAAGCTCTACTGTCATATTGTAAGATAGAATAATATGCATTATACACTATTTGCTTCTAAAGTAGCACGTCATATATATGTTTAAATATGTATTTTGATAACATTCTCCCTCCTTTGATTGCTTCTATTCTATCCAGAAACATATACAACATTATTTCATTCCCTAGCCTCTTCCTCTCTGGAACGTTACTAGGCAAGTAATTTGTTGTACATTTCAAGAAGGATTGCATTTTGTATTGACAAATACCACTACAGGTCTTGATACATAGTCTCGGGTACAGATACGTCGACAGAGTCCCTGACTAATACTTACATGCAAAGTATCCCGCAACAGACACATGCTCCCAATATGAGCAGAACAACACAAATGGCAATCATGATATTCAGTATGACTGAACCCCACCCAGCAAATGGTTTGTGGAAATGGTTCACCAGTGGGTTTGGGCCTGGTTCCGCCATGGATGACACCTGCTGTATTACATCTAGGTGGGCGTTGATTTTGGTCTTTTTATGTGGTACTTGGACACAGCGGTCTTCTTTAATAAGCGCGCACGTACCAATTCTCGCCGCCAGGGTGCAGTCGTGCGCTATTACATTTTGTGACACAACAGTTCTCATTGCATCCAGTTCATCAGTCACAAGTTCAAGAGCGGAAAGTCACATTGATCAGTCCTCCGACAGGTTTTGACAACTTCCTCTGTTCCTGATTGATTTCACTACTCCACAAGCTGGGAGTGTTCCAGCCCAGGTTATGACGCTGTCACTCAAGTCCATATGAATCGATATTCCTTTATCTCTTGCAGAAGACTGGAGTTTCAGAACAGCTTCCATTTCACCCACTGGATTAGTAGGTTTCTCGACTGTGTTCCCAGTTCTTCGAGCTATATGTGTTATAGTTCGCTTCGCACTAGAGGCAATTGTGCAGTATGTCATGTGACTGGAGCCAGATAACCCAAATAACAACTGCCGGACCAATTCTCAGGTAACCATCGATATGCTTTTTTCCCACAAACTACATAACAATATTCTACTTTACTACTGATGCGGGTTACCTCTGCATGTAACATTTTCCTGTCTATAACAGAGGACTGTTTAAACAATTCAGGATGTTTCTGCACATCCTTCCACGTTATTCTCATGAAGCTTCAATACAGATGATGAATGGTGCTACAAGTAGTACTGTGATCTTTGGCTGTTATATGACATTTGTAAGACACAGTTATGTTACAAATACTCCCACCAACTTGAACTGTATCATGTTTATGACAACATACAATTACTTTTTGTGTAACAGGTAAGTACAGTGCCACTTTGTCCTGTGATCTCACAGAACCTGTATCAAAGTGTAAATATTCACAAGTCTCAATCTATCCCCAAGGGGACAACATACATCGGAAGTCCTCCATATGATGTAGGTATGGCAGTACAAACACAGCAATTTAAAATGTTCATAGTCTGTACATGCACATGCGTCATGCCTAGGTATGTGTTGAAGTGTGGAAGCCACTCTGTGGCCAGTTCATCACGTATCACTATTTGTATCCGTGTAGTTATATGCAGGTAAGGTCCCAGCAAATGTAAAGTAAACACAAACATGGTTAATAGGTGTATAATCATTAGGACAGTAAACCAAATGTCTTTGGGGTTGCTTTGTATTGTTATACAGTCTGGCCTGTGTGATTCAGGCTCTATGGTATATCAGCTACAAGATGTAAATCAGACTTGATATCCTTTACCGGTTTGAAAACTGTGAGGTGAACCCAGGACGACCTCTCTGCAAACTTTACTGCAGTAGGCGTTGCCAACAGTAGCTGGTACAGACCTTCACACATTCCACTTGGCAATTATGTTCTTTGGATAACAGTGACATACACACAGGATACTGGTCTCAGCTATCGTCCGCTTGCTCTTTATCTGTAAAAGACTTTAACTGCAAAACAGTGTTATTGGTTAACAATCCTCTCATGTCACCTGCTAATGAGCCATCGACCTCCGGCTCTGCAGGCATGACAGCTTTCCACTCTGGCACATAATATGCCATTCCACATACTACTTCGAAGTGGGTGCAACACTTTACATTTGGAACTGTTGTCATGCTCAGCAATGCTAGAGGTAGACAGCAAATGTAACTCGTCTGGGTGTCACCCACCAACCTCCTCTACTTATTTCTCGGGATCCCATTGTACCACGCCAGCAGTCATGCTGACTGTGGGTTGTACATGCAATTTACATTCATGGAAATACAAAATAATCCCCCAGGTTGCGTGATTGTCTGGTTCACTAAATGTGTTCTATTGTCACTGTAGCTTCTTTACAGTATGCCAGATCTAGGGATACTTTATTTTACTGGCACCTTTGCCACTGCTGCTGCATCCGGATTCATGGTTGGGAATGCTTCTACCCATTTTGATTATATATATGTGTAATCACTAAACAGTATTTCTTCCCTTCACATTTATTCAGATGTATGAACTCCATACAAATAGTATGGAACGGTTATGGTGGTGTAGGTAAACTCACTCCCTTCGGTTTAAATGCCTTCTGTGCATCATGTCTACTGCAAATGTCACACGCTGCTCATTATGTTTGTATGTGGTTCCTAATTCCCTATGTTAGGGTATTCTGTTAACCAACTGTACCATCCCCCTGTTGAGACATGGCTCCTACCCATGGCTCCACAAAGCCACATATCTGAATACATTAGACGTTAATATTGGCTTTCTCACTGTGGATATGTGCAGTCCGTCTTCAAGGATTGCTCCTCGTCATACCCACGTCGGCTTTTCTGCTTTCGTAGTTGATGTTTGCATTGTTTGTAACATTTCTACATCTAGAATGTCTGAGGATTGTCATTCCTCATTCAAACAGACACTTTCCAACTGTGAGGCTGCTTGTTTTGCAGCTGCATCAGCTCGTGCCTTACCTTTCCTACTGTTATCCTGTTGCTTTCTATGACCTGCACATTTACAATTAGCTACTTTAGTGGGTAACTGAATGGAATCTAATGCATTCAAGATCAATTGCATGATTAATCGGTTTACCGGTGGATGTTATCATTCCCCTATTCTTCCACTGCTGCTCATAAACATGCACTGTACAGACAACATACTGACTATCGGTATAAATGTCCACACATCAGTTTTTCGCTAGAGTACAAGCACGTGTTAAAGCTATCTATTCTGCTGCTTGAGCAGACATGTTATGCTGCAGGGGTTGGGCGTCTACAATCTCATTATCAATAACTACTGCATAACCTACTTGATTTGTTCCTGTAGGACTCTGTCTACATGATCCGTACACATAAACTGTCACCTCTGCATCATCTAAGGGTATATCAGTGATATCATGTCTGTGTGGAGTTATTTCATCCATTTCATATAGGCAACTGTGTGGTGTGCCATACACAGGTGTCGGACGTGACGTTGATAGGTTTAATGTTGTACAACGTTCAATCATCATATGAGGTTGACTCAGTGGTATGGTCAAACAAGACAAATGTCTAGCACGGGTCAGGAATGCTATCTTCTCTTGCAGCAGAATGATCGCAACTGCATGAGACATTCTCACAGTGAGAGGGTGGAATAATAACATTAAGGCCGGGGCCTGTACTGCCATGGGTGCTACAACAACTGCCTGTACACAATGTGGCACTGACCATGCCACAGTGTCCAACTGCAATGAGTAGTAAGCTATGGGGCGTTGCTTACTTCCATGCTGTTGCATCAAGACTGACATCATATATCTCCGCTTACAATCTACAGTCTGACAACATGTGTTATGATTATTCGAGACCTAATACAGATGTTGAAGCTATCAATCGTTTTAGTCTGCAGAAAGCTGTTTCTGCTACTGGAATCCAGTGTAGTATATGTTGTGCTGCCATAGGTGTATTAAAGATTAAGGCAGACAATAGAGCGGATTCCAAAGCATTGTTTGGTAACCAGCTTTGACAAATGTTAGTCAGCCCAGAAGGACTTCATTCCCTTCTTGGTAGTTGGCTTGGGTGCTTGTGAAATTGCTACCTTCCTATCGTCATGTAATGTTCTACCCTCCTTGGATACCACATATCACAGGTACTTGACCTGTATTCTCTGTAGTTGCAATTGATGCTTGCTTAATTTATGTCCCTGTTCTGCTGAATATCTCAATAATGCTATTGTATCTTCCATACATTGCTGCTGGGTAGGGGCCAAGCAGAATATCATCCACATAAAGTAGAACTTGACTGGCCCCGGGTGGAGTAAACACCGGAATGTAGCTAGCCATCTCCTGTGGGAATGTCGTTGTACTTTCACAGTATCCCTGCGATAGCCGGGTATGGCTGTATCTGTTACCCTGAATGTAAATGCAAAGCAATACGGACTATCTGGATGTATAGGTATTGCAAAGGAAGCATAGCTTATATGTACCACGGTAAGATACTTCTGTGGCGTGTTCATAGCATTCAATATTGTGTGTGGGTCTGGCACCATCGGTACCCTAGGTATTATTACATGATTTACAGCTTGTAAATCCTGTACCATCCGCCATTCCCCCTTTGTTTTCCGATCAGAAGATACAGGGGTATTGCAGGGTGAATAGCGATTACTTTGTAGATGGGGAATTCCCTCTGTGACTTTACAGATATCTTCTGGTGTCCACGGTCTATACACTAAGGGAGTTGGGTCCTGGCCTTCCTGTCCTGCATGAGGGTTCGCTACTTCAATTAATTGACAGATATCCTCACTCTGTTCTAGTGACTGTCTTCTTACTCAAGTGTCCCTAGGTATGTTACGAGTTCGGGATGTGGTTTCAATAGCTTCTGTTACATTTGGTCGTTGTGATACCTCTGTTGCCACAGGGTAACGTGTGGGGACTAGCCTGCCCTCCCGCTTCATATCCTGGATGTGGTATCGGAGGTGGTAGGGGGTGGGGGGGCTGTCGCTACTACTGTATTATGATCTTCTCTGTGTACGTATGATGCTTTCGCATTTTTAGTGTTCTGTTCCCTTCGGTTCACTACCTCAATCCACCTATGTGCTTGACGGATACCCAATTGTCGCTGTTTTGTCGCCTGCACATCTTAGGGCTGCCACCTTTTCAAATGCACAATGTGGGACATTGGTGTTTGAGCGTGTAATTTGCCAGGGAAAAACATACCCACGGCCAGTACATAGGACAGGAATTCACTTTTGCCAGGAGAGCTACCAATTCTTGTAGCATTTCAGTTGCTTATTCTGTTTATTATGATATTTTGTTGTTCCAGATACAAAATTACTGTTTTATGCTACCATTTGAAAAGATATCTGAGAAATCTTTGTCCTGAGATATCAGGACATTTGCCATTTGTTCGGTTTGTTTGCAGGACACAACTGGCCAAAGAGGGACTGTCCCTCACAGGGTGGGACAGGTGGTTACCCTAAAACATCTGCATCACATTTTCAGAGATTCCAATGTTTCAGTAACGATATTTTGTCTAATATACCATCAATGACATATTTATTACCCCATTTTGCAGAATATCTCACATTATGTGCTCTCTGCGATTGCATATACTTCACGTCACCCGTCAAACGCGGATCACGTGATCTGTTTGTGCACTAATCTCGCATATCCTCTACACGACTGTTACGTACCCTTCTCTCGTACCACGTGGTATCTCCTTCCCTGTATCCACTGTAGTGTCTGCAATGACTATTTACTCTACTCTGTGTTCCCCTGATCTATGTCCAGATTTAACACTATTTGGATTGGTCTTCGACCTGCTATCACAAATGTTAACAGAAATACAATGTAGTCTGGTCCCTGATCTACAATAGACACAAAGAGACAATCCCTCCTTACCTGAGCCTCCTGTTTATGACTGCACGTTTTCTTCTTGGGATCCAGTTTTCCGCTTTTCAGCCACAGATCAGACAGTGGACAGCCTCTTTACACACAACAATTCAGTCGGAGGTCTTTTCATTCAAGAAGAACCATTTAGGCAAATTCTCCTGTGCAGATGTCTAACCACCCATGCACTCTGACCTGTAGCTTACCAAGGGAATTCCGGCTAAGAAGGACCACAATGTCAAATAAGTTGTTAAAACCAGACTGTAGTGATCAGTAGGCTTTTCTAAGTGACAGTCAATAACACAGGAAGCTCGGGTTCACAACATTTTAGTAGTGTACACAGGCAGGCAATATAATATACAGTCCAAGTATGAGAGTTTTGTCTGACTCTATACAGTAAGCAATTTCTTTATATAGTGTTTACAATCAGCTTTTGCCCACCTTACTGACGTGGTCGGTCACAGGGCATTTCCATCACTATGGTCCCCAATAGTCTATACATACGTGGGTGCTGAGGTCGTGCTTTTAAAATGTTTTCCCATGAGAATAACAAAGCCTTGCAAGGCACCTGGTCAATTACAGTGTCCTTCTGTGATTGTAGCTGTTACAAGGACCCTGGACTGTTCCGATACAGTAGTCAGTTCATTTCTTACTACGTTCCTTTGTCTCTCTGGTAAGGAGTTGTACTCTTATCTTCGATAGTGCTCACAAGGCCATCCTCCTCAGGGGAAGGGGTGATGTTATGCATGTACATACATTCATTTTTCTGTAACCCAGCAGATAATTAATGCTGAGAGACATAAGCCTGCTGTACTGGTTACTGCCAGGGTCAGAATTCGATCACACTACAGCTTAGCTTCACCAATTACATGCATGATCATTTCTACTGCCATATTGTACGGTACAATTCAATGCATTATATAGTATTTTGATTCTAAACTGGCACTTCCTGTGTGTTTCTATATATATTTTTCTAACAACATCCATCCGGCCATATGCATGTTGTTCCATCCTTTACCTTGACCGTGTGTATTTGGCCGTCCGAACGCTACTCTCCACATGTGATGTCCCACCTTCCCCTTCTTTGCCTGTAGCACCCTGTTAGGACGTCCTGTTTGGTAGGCACATGTTCCGCTATATGTGTTTGACTTCTCTGCATAGCTAATCATCGATGCGGTGGTTCAACAACCCGACTTGTCCACATGTGTACAGTTATGTGCACCGTGGCGTGTGCAAACCTATATGGTTTGGACGGGTACATACCACATGCGGGATGTACACATTCTGCACACATTCACATGCAGCCATTTCCATATCTGTACCTGGGGTGGGTTGGTGACATGTGGGGTACGTATTTGCCCGCGTGGCACTGCCTAACACATACTTCTTACCACATTTCAGGTATGCACATTGTGTGTAGGTGTATAGCTGCACAAGGATGCTAGCTGGTTTGGGTGCACAGGTGTACATGGGTGGTACTTACATGCTACAATGAGGCTATTGTGTATTACATCTGCATGCATGGGTTCTGCTTCTGGATATTACACTTAAACATACGCCATCCTGTGTATGCGACAGACACGTTGCTGGGTGTGGGATATGTTGCTATGCACATGTTTGCCTGTGTTTAGGGTATCTTGGTTCCTTCCTGTTGTTGTGTCGACACAGCTACCCAGCTATGTACTCTCACTACTGCTTGTGACCATTATGGTTGACACCTTTTCCAATGCCCATAGTGGGACATGTTTTGTGGAAACATCGGATTTTGCAGGACAACACATACCCAGGGCAAGTGGAGTTGACAGAACTTCACTTGTTTGCCATACTATACGCTTATTCTGTTATCATTTGGGTTCCTTATTCAGTTTCTTATGCCATGTATGTGTTTCATATACAAAATATATGTTTTATGCTACTATTACAGGTATATTGCGGGAATATTTTTGGCAGGGAATCTCAGGTCATTTGCCAGTTTTTCGATTTTTGCCGGGACACAACTGTCCAGTGAGGGACTGTCCATGGCAAATTGGGACAGCTGGTAACCCTGGTGACCATGCCCATGTCGCTACTGGGGTTGCCACCTTTTCCAGTTGCCAAGGTGGGATATTTTCGGGACTCACATCTGATTTTACAGGCCAACACATACACACGGTCACTATAGAACTTCACTTGTTTGCCTAAATAAATGCTTATTGTTGTGGCAGTTTGGTTGCTTATTCTGTTTCTTGTGACATTGAGATATTTCAGTTACAGAAATAACCAATTCATGCAACCATTACATTAAATACGGGATATCATTATGTCCTACAATCTTAGCACATTTGCCATTTTTAATATTTTTTATCGGGACGCAACTGCCCATAGAGGGACTGCCCCTCGCAAAGTGGGACAGGTGGTAACCTTAGTCGCTACTCCTATGTCGGTGCGGCGCGCTGACATGCTGCGGTACACCTTCTCTGGGTATGACCACTGACGGTGCATTGTGGGACAAACGCGGTCTTAAGCGTATCCTTTGCTCCTTGGACGGGTACACTTAGGGCTTCGTGGGTTGTATTTGCTTCTCCGTTTAGTTGGGATGGGTACTATGTTGCATACTCTACGTGCGTTTCATTCTGCACGGGCCCTGGCTGCTGCCATTACTATTATGGGCGGACCGTGGCAGTCAGCACATTAGGTTGCTCACCGCCTGCCGGCTTAGCCACGCCTCCGGACGCATCCTACTTGGGCTCGCTCACGTACACTACGCACGTGTCTGTGGTTGCGGCGCACTCTCATTACTATGCATATGGCGCTACTACACCAGCTATTCACTGCACCGCCGGTGCAGCCCTTACGCCGGCCTTGCGCCGAGCTTCATGAATCCCGGGGATAGTTTTTCACAAATAAGATAATAAAGTGTTTGAAGAAGAAGAAGACCAGCATCCTTGATCTTTTCTGGGACTGGTGAGATAGAAGATATCTCTTACTATGAAACTTTTTAATTAACTGAATAAACTCATTTTTTTCCCACAAGTAAAAGATGTAGAAGAACTAGAGAATTCCATGTGTTTTTTAATATTTTTTCCACAGGAGATGCTCCACTCTCTCTACACAGGGCTGAATAGATGGATGCCCAATCAACAACTTGGCCTGGAGTTCTTTTAGCAGAGCTTAACCTCCTACTCCATTGGACGATTAGTGAGACTTGCTAAAATAGCTTTAAAAAACCTAAAAAAATATTATAAATAGATAAATAAGGGAGGTCTTACATTCAAATTAACTTTATAGGTACTTAGTCACCAAGGCTCAAGGGCATAAGTGAATGTTTCCAAAAATAAATAAATTGGTACAGCCTTAGAATAAACATTCTGGGAGTGTGAGTGAATCTAACATAGGAATTGTACTTCCTCCAAAAAAAAAAAAAAAGAGGAAAACAATAAAATAAAATAAAAAACTGTTGTGATAAGTAAGGAAACTTAAGGATAAATATCACTAGATCTATATACTAAGATGTTTTTGTAAGTACTTACTGCTAGACCATGTGGGAAATGTAGCTCAGCTGAACACTTGATATGTTTTTGAGCTTGAACAAGCCAACTATCCTACACTGGATTATCAAGACTACTATAAAGTGTTAGAAACATCCAAGAAGTGGAAATTATGCATGCAAGCATAGTGGTACCAGTCTAAAAAGGAGACTGATACACTGTACAAACTAATGTAGACTTTAGTATGTTTTGTTCTCATATGATTTTGTGCCACTTGGCCAAAAATAGGTTCATAAGATGATGCTAAGCTTTTGGCCCAGAGGCCCTTATAAGCCTAGCCAAGAATTTCACCCATGTTCACACAAAGTCAAAACCTGTTTCCCCTGTCCAGCAGGGAAACAGGTGGGATCCCAGGGCTGTATTTTCTGTTTCCCATCCAGTTGTCCAGGTTCCTCTTAAAGAAGGCTAGTGAGGTACTCTGCTTGACATGGAGAGGGAGTCTTTCACAGATGTGGGAGTCTTTGGGACACAAATCTATCCCACCAACAAGTTCTATTAATGTTACAGACCAGGCTGAGGACTTGAGTGTGGGTTGCACGAGTGGAGTCTGACTTGCGGATATGCAACAACTCCATCAAGGCTGGGTCTGAGATGGCCTTGTATGCCAAACACAGGTCACCTCTGAGTACTTTGCATGAGACTTGAGTAGAGGGACAGGGCTTTTAGCCTATCTGTATAGGATAGGTGTTTGAGACCCTGGATTTTCCTGGTCAGGAACCTCTGTGATCTCTTTAGCTGCTGCATGTGTTTGGCAAGGTACATGCTGAAGGGGGCATTGTACTCAATAATGAGTCTGATAAGGGTGCTATACAGGGATGTTATGACCTCCTTGTTCCTGGATGAAATACCCTTACTTATGACATGGGCCATATAGAATGCCTTCTGTATGACAGAGGCAATGTGGTGGTCAAATGTCATGTTGCTATCATCCTGGGTGCCCAAGTCCCTCATGACTGATTGCTTGCTTAGTATATTGTTATTAATGTGATAATTAATGGGGATGCCATTTTCCCTAAATGGGATGATGATGCATTTCTTGACATTCGGTTTGACGACATGCTTCTGGCACCAGTCATTAGTTTGGGTAAGGTCCTCTTGAAAGGTTTTCATATCACTAAGGGAATTTAAGACAGTGCCCAGCTTGCAGTCATCCACAAACCTGGTCAGCCACAGACCACTGATTTTGGCTTGTACATCAGAAAAGTATATCCCAAACAGTAAAGGCCCCAAGACTGATCCTTGGGGTATGCCTCTCATTACGGGTCTACTACTAGAGGTGGATTCCCCTATTTTGACTGAGTGGGTTCTATCAGTGAGCCAATTATCTACCCATCTGGTAACATACAGGTTGATGCCTAGCTGGGAAAGTTTATCTATTATGCCCAAGTGGGGAATAGTGTCATAGGCTTTGGCTAGGTCAAGATAGGTGGTGTGCACTGTCTTCCCCTCGTCCATGGCTTTGGTGACTGTTTTGAAGAAGTCAACAAAGTTTAATAGGCATGATCTCCCTTTGACAAAGCTAAACTGTGTGGGGTCAAACTTTTGGATGTTGTCAATGTCCTTGTTTATAAGGTCCATGGTAATGCATTCCATGGCCTTGCAGATCAGACTAGTTAAGCTGATGGGCCTCCAATTGCCTGGGTCAGTGCATGAATCACCTTTGTGTAGAGGGATGACAGTGGCTGTCCTCCATTCAGCTGGGACAAAGCTGGTGCTCAGGCTTTAGTTGAACAGGGTGCCTAATGGTGCTGAGAGCTCTTGCCTGAATTCATGTAGGATGCAGCCAGGGATGTTATCGGGTCCCATGGAGGTTGTATTTTTTGCCTTTGAAAGGGCATTTGAGACCTGCTCCCTGGTGATGAAGGGAGGGGGACAGGTGCTGTTGATGTCCTGGTTTACTGATGGGGGGTACAGGGAGGTGAAGTTTTCACCGAACCAGTCTGCCAGCAGATTGGCTATATCTATGGCATTTGTGTATATGGTGTTCTTGACCACAAGTTCACAGCACGTCTGGGTGTTACCTTTGAGATTGCAGACATACGTGAAGAAGACCATGTGATTGTTCTTAGTGGATGTGGCCAATTTGGGCTCAAAGTTAGCCTTAGATGATTTCACCAGTGATCTTATATGCTTGTTCAGACAAAGGAGAGATTGCTTCCAACTTGGCACCTGCTCCTTCTTGGTCCTGGACAGCAATTTTTTCCTTTTATTATAGAGTTTGTTTATTGCTGCTGTCCACGAGACAGGTTTACTCTTCCGTGAAGAAGATGATTTGGTTCTGTCAGGTATTGCTGAGTCCATGCAGGTATGTAGATGCTCATATAGTTTTTTGGTGTAGGCTTGGGCAGTAGTGCTAGTTCCAACTGAAGGGACAGTGGCTGTGAAGCTGCTTATACCTGCTCTCAGGAGGTTGTAGTCAGCTTTGGAGAATTTTTTTTTTGTTTGACCCTGGCAAGGGGGGGGGGGGGGGTCAGGGGAGATGGTGACTTCAAAAGTGATTGCTTTGTGGTCAGATCTTCCCAAGGAGGATGACACTATAGGAGTGGTAAAGTGGCTACTTATGTTGGTTAGTACTAGGTCCAGGATATTTTCACCTCTCATGGGGGTGTCTACTAGCTGATCCAATGCACTGGCACTGACGAAGTCAGGTAATCTCTGGGTGTTCATGTTTGGGCAAGAATAGGTGCTCCACTCTATGGTTGGGTAGTTAAAGTCACCCAGGATCAGGGAAGAAGGTTGCATCTTGATGGATTCCAGTAAGTCCAGGTAGGTGGAGTGGGCATCCTGAGTCACGGTTGGGTTTCTGTAGCTAGCTATGATTTTAATAGGTGTTTTCTCAACAGTTAACTGCATCTGGAGTGTCTCCTGTCTGTCATACTGTTTGACCAACTTGAAGGTGTGTATGTCTTTGATAAATATTGAAACCCCACCTCGTTTGACTTTGTAGCCCTCCATTTGGGGTCTGAAAGTATGGTAGGATGAGCAACCTGGTAAGGCTAAGGCTGGGGTGCTCTCCACAGCTTTGAGCCACATTTCAGTGACTGCAGAAATGCCAGCATCTTTCAGGGTGAGGACTGCTTGAAATGAGTGCAGTTTCTTGTCAAGACTCCTAGGGTTTAGCAGCATAACCTTTAAATTTCATTTAGAAGAATTTTTCACATTGGTCATTTTGTCCTCATGACTTTGCCTACAAAAGGCACTGTGGGGTGGGGGGGAAAGAGCCTTTGCCAGAAGCCTGAAGCCCAGGGGAGACAGATGAAGGCCATCTGGAAAAGCATCATGGTCTGTCAATCATGTCCTCCCAGGCTGTCAAGTACTGAATCCCCTTGGAATGACACCAGAAACTAAGCCAATTGTTGAAGTCAATAATTTTCTGTTTGTATTGAGGCATCATTCTGGGTGACAGTAGGATGCTACTTGAGGCTAGGGACATACCTGCCTGGGACACATCTTCAGTGATCTCAATTATGTCTCTCTTCATGTAGTCCAGAGAGGTATGTCTCAAGTCATTCACACCAATATGGACTATGACAGAGTCATAACAGTACTGGTTGTTGAGAGACTTGAGTGCGTGCATGGTTGGTTGTGTCTTTCGGCTTTTCCCGGTTAGGGGTCGCCACAGCGTAACTCCGGTCCACTAATGATTGGCAGATAGATGTTTATGTGCTGAGTTGCCAGCCCTGACGCACAACCGTCAATGAAGGTACACCCATTCACGCATGTCTCCACACAGAAGACGCTCTAACTGAGAATCGAACCAGACAGCGTCTTACTGTAAGGCCACAACGCTACCGCAGCACCACCACCGAAGTCATACCTGAGTGCATGCATGATATGGCAAATTCTAGCACCTGACAAGCAACTTACTGTGACTTTCTCCTTGTCTCGCCTGGTGAGTGGCACATCTGTGTGTCTCAGAATAGAGTCTCCTATGACTAGTATGTTGGTTTTGTGGCTGGACCTTAGAGGCTGTGAGACACAGGCATGTGTACAATGTGTGGTGTTTGGTGCTGTAGGTTGTGATGTGCATGTGCGTTTTTGCCTCAGAGGTCTCTTTTGTTTAGGTATGTTTTTGTTGAGAACCTCCACATATGTGGGAGTGTGTTGTACAGGTGTGAGTAGTGTTAGAGATGTGGTGCTTGTGGTGTTTGAGCAGACAACCTCCTCAGTGCCAGATGTGCTGGCTTGTGATTGAGACAGCAAGGATTCTAGGTTCTTAATGCAAATGCATCTCTCGTATATTGTGTTTCAAGGTGGTTGTACTAGAAGGTTGTTCATGTACATGAGGCAGTTGCTATGCTGTCTCAGGATGCCCATATCAACCAGACTAGCAGGAGAAATCATAGGAAATTGTCTGTACATGGTTGTCAGAATCTGTGGAAGAGAGGTCACAGGTAGTAGAGTGAGTACTATCTGAGGAGAGTACCTATAGGTGTGAGTAGGGCTGGATAAAATCAATACAGTAGTTGAGAGGTATGCAGTACAGTACTGGTAAAGGATAAATTGCAGCTAAGGTACCTCACAAAGGGTTAAAACAGCACAGAGGCAGTGCATGATGCACAAACAAGTGCAAACCCACACAAATGCAGGGCTTAAGTACCACAAAAATGAAAGTAAAATACAAACACTGGATTTGACCAATCAACCCTTGTCTCTGAGCTCTTAGCTAAACACCCAATGCCAGACCAATTCCAACCAGTTCACTTACTCCCACTAAGTGCTGGTAGGCCCCAGCCAACACAAGATGGTGTAGCAGGAAACACAGGGAACACACAAACAGATCTGGATATAGCGAAACCTGTAACCAGACTATGCTAAAGATATTTAAAGTATGTTTAGGTTGATTTAGCACAGGTGAACAGACACACACGTAAATATAACATCAGAACAGTTCACACTCAGTTAATTAGGTTCATAGGTTCATAGGCATTTACTAGGCTAATGACCACAAGGGCCGTTTTTAGCATAGCTATGCATCCCAAATCTCTGATAAGTTCTGCTACCCTTGATTAATGTAAGCACGGGCCTGGGAGATGAACCATTACAGGTTACCTGTGACCATTAGAGACATAGCTGCCAAACCAGGGATGAATTTCCGGTTTCCTGTCCAATTGTCCAAATTGCACTTGAATTGCGTTAGGGAGGAACTCTGTTTCACATGGATGGGGAGCCTGTTCCATAGATTGGGTAGTCTCTGGGATACATACCTATCTCTCCAGCAGGTCCTATGCAAAAAACTCCCTTACTAGCCTCAGTAAGAAACTGAGATGCCTCATAAAATCCTCCAAAGCTAGTTACGAAAATAAAATTGCCAAAGATTCCAAAGACAACCACAAAGCATTCTATAACTATGTCAAGAATCTAAATGGCAATGCTCAGATCTGCTCTGAGCTAAAACAGAATGGCATTAAATATACTGATCCAAAGGATATTGCCAATATCCTGGCAGATCGATTCAGTGCCAACTTCACCCCCCCTCTCACCCCTTAAATGGCCCATCTCAATACCGGAAGATTGCCAAATTCCAGTAATAACGGCCACACAGGTACAAAACGCACTCTCTAAAGCCAAGAATACAGCATCCATGGGACCAGATGACATCCCAGGCTGTGTACTACATGAACTTCAATATGAACTGGCACCTCACCTAAGTGTCATGTTTAATCATAGCCTCACCTCAGGTTTCGTGCCCACTGAGTGGCGCAGAGCTACAGTTATCCCAATCCACAAGGGGGGGATCCACCTTGGATCCCGGAAACTACCATCCCATCAGTCTGACAAGGCTTATCTGCAAGGCCATGGAGCGTATTATCATGGAACTTATAAACAAAGACATTGGCAACCTTCAAACACTGGACCCCACCCAGTTTGGGTTTGTGAAGGGCCGATCTTGTCTCCTGAACCTGATTGACTTCTTTGAATCAGTCTCCAGAGCCATGGACAAGGGTAAGGTGGTCCACACAGCCTATCTAGACCTTGCCAAGGCCTTTGACACCATCCCCACTCTGGAATCATAGATAAACTTACTAAGTTGGGCATTAATCCCTATGTCACCCAATGGGTTGCTAAATGGCTTACTGATAGAACCCACACTGTAAAAGTAGCCAACTCCAAATCCAGCTCCAGACAAGTGACAAGTGGAGTACCTCAGGGTTCAGTCCTGGGGGCGCTCTTGTTTGGCATCTACTTCTCTGAAGTACAGGTCAACACTAAGGGACTCTGGCTAACAAAGTTTGCAGGTGACTGCAAACTGGGAGCCATTATTGAATCCCCAAATTATGCGGATACTCTACAAAAGGGCCTTACAGAAACAGATGCTTGGTGCCAGAGCCATGGGCTCAAGCTCAATGCCAAGAAATGTATTGTTATCCCCTTTGGGAAAAAAACATGTATCCATGAATTACCATATAGGTGGCAGTACACTAAACACAGAAAGTGTGATAAGAGACTTAGGGACACAGGTGGACAGTGGTGCACCTTGATAACCACATCGCCACAACAGTCAGGAAATCCTTCTATGTGGCACACCTCATCATGAAGGGCTTTTCATCCAGAAAGAAGGAGGTCATTGTCCCACTGTACTCATCCCTCATTAGACCCATTATAGAATACAACGCCCCATTTGGTATGTACCTCTCAAGACATCTGCAACAACTGGAAAGGCCTCAGAAATACCTCACTAAAAGAATCACAGGCCTAAAGCAGATGCCCTACACTGACCGCCTTAAAAAACTCCAGCTATACTCTGTCGCATATCGTCTACTCAGAGGCGATCTCTGCTTAACATACAAGGCCATGTCAAACCCAGAGCTGTTGGACATGCTACACTTAAAGAAATCCCAATCCCTCAGAGCTACACACTCCAGGGATCTAAACCTTGTCATCACAATAAACAAAACATGCTGGAGGGATAGGTTCCTGACCTAGGGACTCCCCAGACTCTGGAATAGATTGCCCATACATATCAAGCAGAGTGCCTCTTTGGACCTCTTCAAGAGGAACCTTGACAATTGGATGGGAGAAAGGAAATTCACCCCAGGGATCACGTCAGTCGCCCTGCTAGACAGGGGTCCAGGAAAGTAAATAATGTGGGAAGAAATAGCCAGGGAATTGTTATGGCTAGGCTTGTATAGGCCCTAGGGCTGATAGCCTAGTACCAACCTATGAACCTATATCACAGGCAAGGTTTAGGTCTTTAGAATTGATAATTCTGGTGCTGTTTATTTTCTGGATATACAAGAGGTCCATCAGAGTGGGATCTGACAATGCCCTGTATGCCAGGCATAAATTTCCCCTCAAAAGCCTGTAGGACACAGGGACAGTGCCTTGAGGTGGTCTGCATAGGACATATTACTTACGCCCTGTATTCTTTTAGTGAGGAACCTCTGTGGCCATTCCAGTTGTTGGATATGCCTGGTTAGGTACATACCAAACAGGGCATTGTACTCAATGACAGGTCTGATGAATGCCAAATACAGTGGAACAATGAGCTCTTTGGACTTACATGCCATACCTTTGTTTATAAGTTGGGCAATATAGAATGATTTCCCTCACCGCTGTAGACACATGATGATCAAAGGCTAGATTACTATCTATGTGTGTCCCTAAGTCCCTGACTACTGGGTCAACTCTAAGAGGTGTGTTGTCAATATGATAGTTACAAGGGATAGATGACTTCCCAAAAGACAGTATTATGCATTTCTTGGCATTTAGTTTTAGTCCATGGCACTGACACCAGTTGTTTGTCTGCATCAGCCCCTCCTGCAAAACATTTGTGTCAGTGTGAGATTCAATGACAGCTCCTAATTTGCAATCATCTGTAAATTTAGTCAGCCAGAAACCATTGACATTGGCCTTGACTTCTGAGAAGTAAATGCCAAAAAGAAGCGGTCGAAGGACTGATCTCTGAGGGACTCACCTGTGACTGGCCTCTTTGTAGAGGTGAACTCCCCAATTCTACCTTTCCGGGTCCTGTCTGTGAGCCAGTTGGCTATCCAGTGGGTGACATATGGGTTTGTACCTAACCTCTTGAGTTTGTCAACACTGCCTGCGTGGGGTATTGTGTCAAATGCCTTGGCCAGGTCAAGGTAGGCAGTGTGAGTAATTTTGCCCTCATCCATTGCTTTGGTTACCTTCCCAAAGAAGTCCACCAGGTTGAGTAGGGATTGTCTGCCCTTGATGAAACCAAACTGGGTTGGGTCCAGTGTCAGGAGGTTTACTATATCTTGATTGATCATCTCCATGATAATTCTTTCTCTGGCTTTACATATAAGACTGGTGAGACTTATTGGTCTGTAGTTTCCAGGGTCTGTAGATGGCCCACCTTTGTGCAGAGGGATGACTGTTACTGTTCTCCATTCGTGAGGCATGAAGCCTGTTTGGAGGCTACAGTTAAATAATAATTCCAGAGACCCTGATAGGTCATGTTTTATACTATTTAGAAGACATCCTGGGTTTTTGGTCTTAGAGAAAGCATTAAGGACCTGTTCCCTAGTGATAGTAGGGGGAGTTATATTTGATGATACTTCCTGAGGGAAGATTGCGGGGGAGAGAGGAGTAAAGCTGGAGCTGAATTTATCAGCCAAGAGGTTTGCTATATCTTCTGGCTCAGTACAGGTGGCTCCATTTACAATGAGCTCTGCACACAATTGTGTATTGCCTTTGAGGTTGCAGACATAGCTAAAGAATGCTTTGTGGTTGTCCTTGGTCTGAGAGGCCAAACTTACCTCAAATTTGGCTTTGGCAGACTTGATTCATCCTCTGAGTTGTTTATTTAGTTTGATGAGAGTGCTTTTATCCTGCTGGGTGCTGCACCTCCTAATTTTTGCCATCATTTTCTTCCTTCTGTTATAAAGATGATTGATTTTCTGATTCCACCAGAGTGGCTTGTGTTTTGAGTTAGTTCTGTACTTCTCTAACGGTAAAACAGTGAAAAAATACAGTGCAGATGTAATACAGGTTACTAAAACAGCACAGTTAATCAAATACAAGTGCAGTATAAGTCAGAATAAATTGAAAAATGGCACTTTGTTTTGTAGATTCTCTCAGCAGCTTTGAAATCAGCACAGGCTAGATGGAGAATGCTCACCACCTTGTAAAAGTATTTAGGAAGGTTGACTTTGGATATTGGGTGACAAAGAGATAACAATTTGTAATAGTGGACTCTTTAGCTTTGCTTTAGGAACTTAATTATTCTTTATTTAAGTCGTCTATTTTTAATTGGAGAATAATAAAAATAAAAAGGCACTTTATACACAGAAGATCAATAAAAATCTCTGTACACTGGTGTTCTTTGAGTCATAAGAGGTGTAGCATTCCAAGATGAGAAGCTGTCAACATAAATTGAGATATTTTAGATAAAAGGACATACTCTTTTTCATCTGCATTTGTATTGTTCATAATTGCAGTGAAGTTCAGTGCTGCACAACACAGCCTGTCACTGATTTTCAATATATTATACTTCATAATAGGTCAGGCAGGTGCTTAACACTGTAGGGGTCTCAATCCCCAGCAGTGCTACACATTGCACAAGGAATGTCAACATTAATATTGTTTAAGGAAATGAGCTGAACAAAATGCCCCCCCCCCAAAAAAAAATAAATAAATAAAAACAGGGCCAATGATGAATGTACTTATAATTTACTATTTAGCAAGCACGATTGTCTATGGATTCTTTATATCTGCAACCCAGACTGAAGAAATAAATAAATGTCTGATAAGTAAATTACAGGCATAAATGCAAATCAGAATGTTACATTCAAAAAAGAAAAAAAGAAAAAAACAGAAAAATTGACTTGGAGAAATATCAAATAAGTAAATTACTAGTACAACATCTTGTATAACATAACTAGGTAATAAGATATTAATAAATGCTTGTTTATCTAAGGCTATATTAGTAAGTCATAAGTACCATCTAAATCTGTGAATTGCTAAGGCAGCATTAGTAGACATTACCTACTTGTCTAGAGGCATTACACTGCATCAAAATAAGGAGGAGATGATATACGATGAAAAACAGCAGATGTGACATTTATTTACTTGTATTAGTTAACCTGATATAGAGCTCTGATCTACAGGGACATTTTCCAGAATAACCCAGTTGCAGTATCTTGGTAAGTGACTCGATTAAAGTCATATGAAGGTAGGGGGGGAACTCAAATCATGTAAGGAAGATATGGAAAATTAAGAGCACAGTAATGCAGGAACAGTTGAATCAATAAGATATAAGGAGAGAAGGCGTTAGCTAGGACAAATGGGGCAAGTATAAGGAATTAGTTAGGGGTAAGGGTTTTAAGTGAATGAATACAGAGTAGACAAAGAAGACAAAATGAAGGGCAAAATAGGAAACAAGGAAATAGAACAACAGAAAATGCAGTTATGAGAATATGCTTACCATCACTGTAGATGATTTTTTGAAACTTATGTGGACAGTGACCTAACTTTCAACCAACATGTATCCATCATACCTCTCAACCTGGAAACAGGCCTATGAAAATAGGTACACATCTGTACACTGATTAACATAAAATTTACATACATACTTATGTAACCCCACCCACTTCAATAGAATTGTGGGATACAAACTTTCAAACACAAACTGACAAACAGACAGCCAAAATATGGCCCCCACACACACACAAGAAGCTGCTGCTGCTGTTAATATAAATGCACACACAAGTAAAGCCTCCTGTCTGCAATCATATAAATAAAAGAAGCTCAGCTGCTGTTAATATAAATAAACACACTAGTAAAGTCTCCTGCTTGCAGTGCAATCATATAAATAAAAGAAGCTGCTCTTAATAGAAATAAACACACACGTAAAGCCTCCTGCCTGCAAGCATATAAATAAAAGAAGCTGCTGCTGTTAATATAAATACACACACAAGTAAAGCCTCCTGCCTGCAATCATATTAATAAAAGAAGCTGCTATTAATAAATACACACACAAGTAAAGCCTCCTGCCTGCAATCATATAAATAAAAGAAAAAGCTGTTGTTAATCTGGTAGACCTATTTGCAGGGATAACAATAAGTGCAGACTTATTTATTTTAAAACATTACTGTCTATGACAGTTGTGATTTGATTTCAGGAAGCCAGATAGCTCTACCATAACAAAATTAAGGCTTACATTTGCATTTCTATTAAAGAACTCCAACCTAATGTTTTCTCAGCTGAGTTTTTCTTTAGTCACCAAGTGCTTATATTCCTGCTGGGGTTATTTCTGTTAAAATAGACATGGTACAATATACACAGTGATGGCAGTCTTTATACCCCTAAACCCATGGGATGGTGCCAAAAATACTAATGAAGCACTGAGGGAGAAATAAGTTTGACCCAACACTTTCCGTCTTTCCAAACTTATTATTATGATTACAGTTCTAAGCTAAAAGGAAAGCAGCAAGCATGTATCAGTTTCCTTTTGCACAAAAAGCAGAAATGATTGCACTGTCAAAATATACAGCGTCAGCTAACACGTATCAGTTTGCTTTTGTATAAAAAACAGAAATTATTGCATATAAAAATATATGAATGATACTTCTCAGAAATAAAAAAAAAACAATTGTTGTAGAGTTTAAAAAAAAGACACTTACTGGAGTGAGGAACCTAGCCAGACGTGATGGTATATGATCAGCTTAATTATGGAAGCAATCGTGGTATTTAAGAGGTACACTTTGTTTCAAAATGAACATAAAATCATGGCTACCAGGATAACATATCAATTACTCTCTAAATTATTTAATCTAGTGAATTTTCAGTACTTCCATAAAGCACAAATCTATTTCGGTTATTTCAGTAAATAAAGATGGTATGGCTGTTATTCAGAGGAAATCTCCTGGCAGAGACCTGTCTCTCTGACTATTATTGTATTGAATCTTTCCTCAAATCTTTCCTGTAGCAGTTTCCATAATTCTTCAGGGGTCTATCTTTCTATTCAGTGTGCTTGATGGTTGTACATTAAAGTCTAATATTAGCCTCAGTATTTTTCTTTCATTCACTTGTGTCAGACTGGAGACATGAGAAATCTAAGAAGAATGCAAACCACCAGATGCCATACTTCAGAAAATAGTAAATATGGCTGCTGAACTAAATAAACATTTCATGTTTTTGTATTGGGTTTTACTTTTTTCCTAGTGTACATTGCGGCCCAGTTTTTAGGCTTACTCTTCACATTTTCCACACCTTTATTGTACTCTGTCCAATGATAAGCTTCATATGCCAAAAGTAGTAAAAAATGGGATTGTTCTACAATGAAGAATATTTTGATGTTATTTAAACATTTATTTATCTGTGAACTTCATGGAAAGCTATTCGTCAGGCAGTACAACGACCTTTCTAGCGATCCTTGATAGAAATGTGTATCCAGACTGGGCCACTGTAAACTATGGGCTGCAGCTAGAAAATCTAATGCAGAAGTCAAAGTATAAGTGGAGGCAATAGTTTGCCAAATAACAATTAGGTAGTTTGCATATAGTTTAATTTATAACCAAGTGCAGGAGCCAGGGACATCTCTGACCTTTTTTTTTGTTCCTCACATTGAGGAGCACAAAAAGTGACCTAGCTTGCTCTAGAAGCACTAGCCAGACAGTTTTGAGAAACAAACCTTCACTAGTTCTCTCCCTTCAAGAGTAGGGGATCATGAGAACAGGGACTGGTACAGAGTGATAGATGAGCCAAGTAAGGCTCTGCAGCTGCCCTAAAAATTGTCCATTCTAAATAATACCCTACTACACACACACACACACACACACACACACACACACACACACACACACACACACACACACACACACACACACGAACACACGCACACACCAGTTCCTACCCGTCCACCACAAAATGAAGGCTGAAGTAGATCCAGGCAGAAAACTGTCCATTCTTTCCCACAAAGCAGCAGAAGAGAGGGTATTCTTCCCGCTCACAACAGATCCATGCAAAAAGCAGCAGCAGTTGTTTCCTTCCCGCTCACGCACATTCAAACAATGGAAATGCGCACTTGAGTTGAGCTCAATTCTGACAGGCTGACGGAGCTGACATAGCGCACATGATAACATCAGCTCAAAATGCAGAAAAAATAAAATTTTAAAGAAGAAGCTGGGGAAATCGGAAATGAAGGGGTGCCACTCGGGATTCATGGCACCCCAATTTTTGACCCTAAAACTCGGTAAAAAACGAGTAATTTGGGACAGTTGTGAGGTCTGGTGTCCATTGCCACAGGAGAAGTCTGAATGGAGAGATGAAAAGTCAGCAAGCAAAGTAGAGTAGTAGTGCTGAAAGTGAATTCCTCCCGAAGTCTTTGTGAGTACCTTCACGACGTGGACCTTGTTTTCTACAAAATCTCACCAAGGCGACACTGATATATAGACTATATTTATATAGCATATATCAAGGATAGAAGTAGGTCAAAAATTAAAAGAGATAGCTGGGTGCACAAGACCCAGGATAAAAAGTGCCCAATCCTGGTAGGCAAGTTGGAGCCAGGACTGAAAAAAATGACAGTGTAAAATCCTCAAAATATGGAAACATTCCTACAATGGGGCCAGGCCAGGCCCAGGGGAAGGATGCCCCACCCCCCGTTGTAGAAGGAAGTAGCAGTCCACAAAAATTACAAAAACTGATAGGCCAAAGAAGAGCCATAAAGACAATAGAGTGGACTATTGAGGATAAGAAAGGAATTATGTATTGTTACTATTATGCAAAAAGCCCAGAATTTCCAGACAAGCTATACAAAATGATTAAGAGAGATATTAGTAGAAAAAAAAATACTTCCACAAGAAAAACTGTCAGAAGCTTTAAGTGAAAATTTGCATTCAATAATACAACAGATTTGTGAAAAACAGTATATAGGTCAAGAAACTTTGATCTGTTTGTGAAAATAAGCATCTGAAGAAGTGCAAAAATATAAACAACAAAACCTAGAGATATTTGAAAAGTATAAAAAAGAAATATGGACATAGAAAATAAAGATTTGATATGGTGCAATATTTATGCAAAGGAGAAAGCCAAATGAATCAATATAAAGAAGGCAGTCCCAAAGATATTCAAAGAGAAATACAGGCAAAGGCATCTGGATATGGAAAATTTCACTACAAAAAATAATATCACAAAGATGGAATGTAGAAAAGCAGATTAGTAAAGTAGAAGTAAAAAAAAAATAGAAGCTGAAGTTATGGAGTACCTGAGAAGTGAATGATTTTGTGTAGAAGGTCTAACACAGGTTACATCACAACATGATGAAGTGAGTCCCCAAAGTAAAGAGAAGCAGGAAGATCAGGAGACATCTGAAGAAGAAATATGGACATAGAAAAGAAAAAAGATTTAATATGGTGTAATATTTATGCCAAGGAGAAAACAAAACTAACCAATATAAAAAGAGCACCACCAAAGACATTTAAAGAGAAATACAAGCAAAGGAATCTGGACATAGAAAACTTTACAATACAAAAAAAATAAGAAGACAAAGAAGAAAAGTAGAAAAGGCGATTAGTAATGGAGAAGTTAAAGAAATAGAAATTGAGATTATGGCGTACCTGCAAAGTGAAGGATTCAGTGTAGAAAATCTAATTCAGAAAGCACCACAACAGGATTGACCAATGGATATCTAAATTAAGGGGAACAGGAAGCAATTGGTCAGGTGCAATATGAAGATAATTTGGAGACTTACACAGAAAACCAGTATAAATGTTCACTTGAAGCTAGACAGCAAGGGAAGGAACAGGAAACTCTGATGCAGTCAATGTTGAAGAGTGATAGGCCAGTGAGTTACTATATGACAATGCAACAGATGGCACAAGATGAAATTGAAGAGAATATGCCACAGGAAGATGTTTTAGAACCTTCTCTAGAATGCCCTTGGGAAATGTAAAACGAGGGATGTGCCCTCAGTTTGGAAGAAAATGAGCTAAGAGAAGAGATGCTTGATTTAACAGGCATAGACAGATATATCAAGATCAATGAAAGAAATAGACTGCAGGAGGTTAATAAAACCCAACAAGCAGAAGTCTGATAAAACAAATAAACGCAGTAATTAGGACTGTCCATAGAGATCCAAGCGATATAACAAAAGTACAGCTAAATTAATAACTGATAAAGTTCTACCACAAGAACACAGGTTAGTAAGGGAAAGGAAGGGGACAAATCAAATACCTTCATGGAAATACTGAATAGAGAAAACTATAAAGCAGTTAAGACAAGAAGTGCCACTGTTACAAGACTGCGGAAGAGGGAACAGATCAACAAAAATACTAAGAAAGATAGATGTGATAAATGCAATGCGCAGTATTAGAACAGACCAGGATCTATTATGCACTATCACAAGTAATAAACTGAAAATTTAATCACAGGCAGAAAAACCTAGAAGATACAAAGATAAATATAAAGGAAATATATAAAATAAACAATTTATTGATGACCCAAAAGAGTTTTACAGAAAATTGGGAAACAAGGTAAAAGAAATTGAAAGACCACCAAAAAAAAGAAGAAATTGATACATTTTGGAGAAATATCTATGAAGATTCTATGGAACATAACATAACAAAGATGCTAAATGGGTAGAAGTTGTTAAAGAAAGAATAAGAAGTTTAAAGGCACAGGATGTGAAATGGGATGAAGCAACAGCCAAAGAGATTAAAATAAAGTTAAGAAAAACCTCCAACCCCAAGCCCAGATGGGGTACCTAACTTTTGGCTAAAAGTATTAGCATCTTTGCAAGAAGATTTAGCCATGAGTAAGAACTATTTATATGCAAACCCCGAACAGACACCAAACTGGCTAACAAAAGGAAAAATAATGCTCCTACTTAGGAGTGAACCTGCAAGCTACCCTAAAAATTTTAGATCAATAACTTGCCTTCCGACGACATATAAACTCTACATGGGAATTGATGCCGACAGAGTTTATAGCCATTTAGAAGAAAACTCAATTATGGCTGTAGAACGAAAGGGCGATAAAAGAAAGTCATATGGAATAGAGGCTCATTTGTTGTTAAATAAAGTCATAGTGGAGAACTGTAAAAAGTGGACAAATCTAAGTATGGCATGGATTGACTACAAAAAAGCATTTGATAGTATTCCACATTCATGGATAAAATACTGCTTGAAAATGTATAAGGTATATCCTACACTGATCAACTACATTACAGTGACCAGGAAACAGTGACAGACCACTTTGCAATTAAGCCACAATAAAGGACAAATTATTATCACAGCGATAAAAATTCAAAGGGATATATTCCAGGGTGACTCTTTGTCACCGCTGTTATTCTGCCTTGCCCTTAACCCATTAAGCTGTCTACTTAACAGCTTAGGCCATGGCTATAATTTGGCTCCTAGAAAACAACAAAGTGTAAAAACTTCTCTTTGTCGATGATTTAAAACTGTATAGCTCATCAGATGAGGAACTGAAAGCAGAACTGCAAGTTGTCAAAACTTTTTCAGATTATATAAGAATGTCATTTGGACTTGATAAATGTGCAGAAACCTTTAAAGCAGGAAAATTGCAACACCAGGAAAACATCAGTTTGGGACAAGAATGCGATATAAAAGAACTTGAGCAAGAAGGAGTATATAAATATATGGGAAAGGATCAACAATAAAACACTAACAACTGTGAATAAAACTTAGTAAGAAATATTTCAGAAGACTTAAATTAATCCTGAAAACAGCGTTGACATCTAGGAACAAAATCCAAGTTATAAACCAATTTGCTCTTATAGGTTCATAGGTGTGTACTAGGCTAATGGCCCTGGAGCCTTTACAAGCCTAGCCCATAGAAGTGCCCTGGCTTGTAAAGGCTCCAAGGCCATTAGCTAGTATACACCTATGAATCTATAAGAGCAAATTGGTTTATAGTTTGGATTTTGTTCCTAAATGTCAGCGCTGTTTTCAGGATTAATTTAAGTTTTCAGAAATATTCCTTACTAAGTTTCCTGTCCTAACTTACATTTCTAGAGTGATTGACTGGCCCCAAAATGTGTTGGATAGATTAGATAGGAAAACAAGAAGGATGCTTCATGCTCATCAAATGATTTATAAAAATCAGTGCATACCAAGATTATATATTCCCCGTTCTGAAGGAGAGATGGGCCTCCTTGAAGTTGATTACACATATAGATTTGCAATTGTGGGACTCCACACATATCTGCTGACCTCACAAGACCCAAATGTATTGAAAGTTTTAAAACATGAGGAGAATAAATCTAAGATGACTTCTCTGCTTAATCTAGCAGAAGCATATCGGCATCAAGCAGGAATGGAAATCAAACCAGAAGTAGATAAAAATCAGGCAGCAACTGAATTTGCCAAAAAAACAAAAGAAAGAATATAAGGTGAAGGACCAGATAAGAAGGCAAGAAATGTGGAAAATGCATAAATATAGTTGCAAGTATAGAAAACTTATGGAAGAACCTCATGTTGCTCAGGAAAGAATGCAGGAATGGTTACGGAGTGGCAAATTCAAACCAAGAGATGAAAGGTTAATATTGGCAGCACAAGATAATGAGCTATGTACACGGTTTACAAAGTCCATTGAACATGTGGGAGAAACAGACAAATGTAGGTTTTGTAAAACAGAACTAGAAACAGTTGCACACCTCTTTGCTGTTTGCGACATACTAATGGCAGAAGGACTGTATACCGAAAGGCATAATAATGTGGCGAGACTGTTTAACTGGGGATTGTGCAAACATTATGGTATTGAAGTGGCGGAAAAACACTGGAAACATGAGACACAAAGCATCATAGAAAATGATGAAGTCTATATCACATGGGCTCATCCATTACCAACAGTTCGAAAGATAGATGCTAGAAAACCAGATATAGTGGTCCAAGAAAAGAAGACAAAAATAGCATTGATCATTGAAATCACCACACCCAGTGACTTCAGTGTCCTGCATAGAGAGAGACACAGAGTTATAAAATATTAGGATTTGCAAGCAGAAATGAAAGCAACGTGGAAGAAAGATACCCAGATAATTCCAAAAGTAGTAGGAGCAGCGGGTCTTACAAAAAAAGAGTCTACAATCATATTTACATATGCTACCAATACATGTAATTCTATACAAATTGCAAAAGGAGTCATTACTGGGCACATTGTGGGTGCTGCAAAGAGCACTTTTGGTTGACTTCAAAGAGTGAAACAATACTAATTTCATGAACTTTAATCATACTTTGACTTAGGAATGGGGTCCATTCCCTTCATGGTATTAGAAACCCAAAAGATTTGGAGAAATTAAAAAGGGAGAGACTTTTTATACTGCATAGCTTATAAACAAAGCGATTGTGTCTAGATATAAGTATGTCATTGTCCCTCTTTACTCAGCCTTCATTAGGTGAATCATTGAGTATAATGCCCCCTTTGGTATATATCTGTCCAGACAGGGTGTATATTACATACTCAAAGAGGCATTTCAACGAAAGCCTCTTCATTGACCTGTAACCCATGAAAACACAAAACAGTGAACGTGCATATAAGCAATTTCTTTCCCTGGGAAAGAAATCGCTTACCTAAACAAAAAAGCACATCACTACAAACAACACAATGTGGAGGGCTGTGCCCCCCCCCCAACTAAATATACCAACTCCAAGATTGCACTACAGTGAGGAAAATGGCAAAGTAACAGAGGTGGCCAAGCAATTTCTTTCCCAGGGAAAGAAATAACTTATATGACCATTCACTGTTTTGTGTTTTCATTATTTAATGGTCGATGAAGAGTCACTCGATGAAATGCCTCTTTGAGTATATAATAGGAACCCATCCGGACACATGCAACAACCAGAATGCCCCCAGATATACCTTACTGAAAGGATACAAGGCATAAACAATATGTCCTACACAGACTGACTTCACAGCCCTGTTACTATACTTGATATCCTACAGACTGTTAAGAGATGACCTGAGTCAGGAATGCAAGGCATTATCTAACCCAATACTGATTAATTTACTGCACATCAGTAAGCCAAATGGTTTCAGAAATACTTGGTTTATGGATTTTAACCTCTTCTGCAACATCAACAAAACAGTTTGGAGGGATATGTTTATTTCACAGATGATACTACTGCTGCTCTGGAACAGACTCCCCATCCAAATAGAACAAATCTCATCCCTGTCTGTCTTCAAATATGGCTTGGATCTGTAGATGAGAAACACATAAAATTTACCCAAATACTGCCCCCTGTACAACTAATGGACAGCAGCAGCACCTAATTTTTTTATCCCATGGCTGGGTCCCCCAAATTATTGGTGGTATGATCCCAGTTATTCTCACTAGGGATAACCTATAATTATCAGTCAGGGTAAGGCCTATCTAACACCATGTGGGCTATGCTATTTCAAGCACCAAAAGGGAAAGTGGCTTGGCTTAAAATGGCCTTCAAAGGGAACCAGCCTAGTTCTTACCTCTGAACCTATGAATCTATGCAAATCTGAAGGATCACAGCTACAGAGATGCCTGCCTATTGGCCTGGCTTTCAGAGGTTTTGGACATCTGCAGACTTGAACAAAACTCACCACTTCCCTACCCCAAATATCAGTATTATGTACAAAGAAAAAGTGTTAAATAGGGAGCAGCTGATGGTATCCTCATGAATTTTTTATCTATTAGCAAGTATCCTCTGGATAGAGCAAATTACACATGATGGTATTCTGACTAGGTGCTTCTTTTATTAAATTCTTCCATCATAGAGAAGGATACAGGTACACATATAATAACAGAAAAGAAAACAAACCATAGTAAATATTTTTCATTTTCATACATTGTACATATGTTTTCTTTTAAGCAATTATTGTTCACTCTAACATTGCGTAGATGAGTCATTTCCTTCCTTCCTTTAAACCTCACTTCTCCTCCTGAGCATTATTCTGTGTGTATTGTTCCCACTATAATTACATTTATTTCTACATACTTTGCTCCTTCCATTATTGCTGCTATACATACAACTCTTAAACAAAACCCAGCAGCACCTTCACTCTCATCGCTCACTCCCTCTTATTTTTTTGTCTTCCTTGCCAGATGTTGCCCTTACTATGTTGTTACACAGTTTAATCAAGACAATATAATCACATTGCTCATTTTGTTTTACCTCTGTATTACGTTTGATTCCATGCAGCCACCCAGTGGTGTGGGCATTGACTCTAGATGAAGGTCACTGCTGATGTGATACCCCAAACCCATGTGCAAAAATGGGTAAAAGGGGATTATGAATGGATGGATGGATGGATGGATGGATGGATGGATGGATGGATAACTTGCTTAATTTACGTTATGTAAATAATTACAGTATGGTTTACTTAATGTAATACATGTACATTGTTTCTTCTATAATTTGTGCTTAATCTGTATTATTGCTAATGAATGCTTGGCCTGGTTTTGTAATGAAAAGGGTCCTCAGACCAGCCCACCTATCTGTTAAGCAAACATCAACTAACAAATAAATAAACTTCTATAGCCCCAGCTAGAGACTCATTTTGTATGACAAGTATAACACCTGGTTCAAGTTTCTTCATTTTGAAGAAAGGTAAAGAGGATTTAATAGGTGCCCCACTCATTCAGATCATCATCCTGTCAAGTATGTTAAGGAGTGAAATAAATGATAAAAGAAGAATGTGTTTAGGCCCTTTAACTTAACCAGTAGGTTAGGCAAAACACTAAAGTTTGCATCCAAGAGGGGCAGGAATCGCAAATTTTATTTTGAAAATGCCACAGACTATTATCCAGCTATCAGTCTAATAATAAAGGTATGACAACGTGTGGAGTGTGTGGTGTTTGGGCAATGCAAGTACATTCATGATACCAATAGAATTACAGTTTGCACATATGCAAGTACAATATATACTAATGGTAAGCACAGTTGTAATATCAAAGGGGTGGTATATATTACCAGCTGTCATGCCCTGCTTTTTATGCTTGAAATACTGAGTAGGCCTTAAAATTTAAGAATGTATTAGCATCTTTATGCTATTAAAAACAATGTTAAGAATAGTGTTTTAAATCAGCATGCTAGGTCATGCAAAGATTTTTAAGAATTTTATTTATTTATTTTTTGTTTTGGAGAAAGTCCCTATTTGTGCTGGGGGGTAGGAGGCCCTCCTGGAATGGAGAGAATTTTATTGGCAGTTGCAATTAAATGCCACAAATCCCTGGCATAAGTGATAAACTATTTGTAAACAGTGTCTTAGTTTTAAGAGTAGCTAAGTCATAATGTGTACTTTTTTATTCGTTAGCTTTTATTTTTTTTAAATGTTTTAATGATCTTTGTATGTCAATGATTGTATTGCATTGCATTTAATTGCTGATCATGTGATTTTAATTGTGTATTTAAATGGGATGGAATTTTTTTTCTTCTGATGTAATTCTGTTTAATTTTGGAACAAAAGTGCTTAACCGTGTGGAATTTTTAAAACTGCAGCTTTGTGCTGTCAGTTTTTTATGCATGCATTTTGTTTTTTAAGCTGTTTGAAGGTTGACGTTGGCTATTTTAATGTGAAGTTTGTAGTTCTGTTTCACTTTCTAAAACTGTTGTTGGAGTACGAGTTGTTTTTCTCTGATGTGTAGTAAGATCTTTAATTCTCTGGTTTGAAAAGGGGAGCTGGTACTTCATACTGCCTATGTATGATATGTTATTGTGCTGTATATGTTTTATTTAATTTAATCATTACTTAAACAGGTATATGAACTGGTTATCACTGAGTCTTTTCAGTATTTATCAGGACCACAAGGCAAGTATAAATGCAATATATATGGGCAGTCTTAAGGTAGCTAATCTAGGTGAATCCTTTAAAGAAAAAAGAGGCAAATGATGCACCTAAAGTAAAACCATACAGATTTTGGAGAAAATGCAAGCTCCACACAAAAAGTGATTGGAGATTAGTGCTGGATGCCAGACCATAATTATTTAAAATGTAATAAGTATGAGGGCTAACAACTTAATGATGTTAATTACAGTGACGGGTGCATGGCTCTCACTGGGATGAGATTCATTATTATGGCTGCGGTAGTTTAGTATATACTGTTATATGTTTCAAAGAAACTCACAGAATGACACCAAGCACACCGTTTGAAGTCATCTTATTGCTAAGTTAAGTCTGCACACTGAAACAGCATTGATTGAGCACAGACTGATCATCATTGCATGTGCACAGCCATTTTATAAAATGGTTTGTGAACTCACCTTCACAGACATTATGTGCACAACTCAGTACAACCACTTTTATTATTATATTTAAGACATATTTAATAGCTTGCTGGGATAAAATGGTATTTCAATGTTCATTCTCAAATGTCCACTGATGAAATAGTTCATTTAGTACTATAAAATGGCAAGTTATACTCTTGTATATGTTCAGAACAGCTGTCATTATCACACAAGTTAATAGGTAAAATGCTGGGGTAGTTTTTTAACCCTCTGTGATTTTCTCAGTTTAGACACATGTTCTTTGTCTTTCTCCGGATCCCTGCACTCACTATCTATCTCTACTCTCCTGTTCACTACATCGACCCATTTGACCCCCTCCCCCCAGGGAAAACAGCTCTTGTATTTTACAAACAAAGCACCTAAACAGGCATGTCCAAGGGTCAGCTTCCAGTGATTTCTCTTGTCCACCTGGTGAATCTGGGCATACTGGGGCAATGCAGCAACTGCCTCATGCACACAGACAACCCCCTCCTCCTACCACCCAACACTACAACCTGCTAGAGATGCACTTACATAGCCAAACTGGAAGCAAAGCTCTCTCCAGCCAAGATTGTGCTAGACAGTTAAGAGGAGAAGGTTAACACCTGCACTACACCTCAAGCAACACATAGCCCTTCAAAACCCACACCATCAACACCCACACATAGCAACACTAAACCCACATATGTGGAGGCCCTTAACATTAACCTGCCCAAGCAACAAGGACCTCTGAAGCTGAAATGCAAACAAACATCAGTCACAACCAAAGTGACACATAGCACACAACACCAGTGTGCCACCCAACAACAGCCCCTAAGGCAAGCTAACGTACCCAACACTTTAAACATAGGTGACTCTATAGTCACACACACTGATGTCCCTCTCACCAGGCTGAATATGGAGAAAATTACAGTCAGCTGCCTGTCGGGAGCCAGGATCTGCCACAAAACGCATGCACTCAAGTCACTCCACAACGAGTACAAATACGACTCTGTCATTGTCCATGCTGGAGTGAATGACTTGAGATGTACCACCCTGGACTACATGAAAAGAGACATGGAAGAGCTCTCCGATCATGTGGCCCAGGCAAGTATGACCCTAGCTCTGAGTAGCATCCTGCCTTTGCCCAGATTGATACCACAGTATAAGGACAAAATGATTGACTCAACAACTGGCTAAGCTTCTGGTGTCATTCAAAGAGGATCCAGTATCTGCCTGCCTGGGATGACATAATCAACAAACCACAATGCTTTGCCAGAGATGGTCTGCACCTGTCACCCATGGTATTCAGGTTACTGGCTAAAGCTCTTGCCACCCCTATAGTGCCTTTTTTAGGCAAGGTTCAAAGGACAAAATCACCACCGTAACAGATACAAGCCTGCAAAATCTAAAGGGAAAGCTACTCAATGCTAGAAGTCTAAACCTCAAAATGCACTCTCTCGAGGCACTCCTAAAAATGGAGAACATCGATATCTGTGCAGTAACTGAGACCTGGTTCAAGGCTCCAGAGAGCACCCCTGCAATACCAGGCTACAACTCTTACTACACTTTTCGGCCACCAAATCAAGACCAAAACACTAAAGGTGGAAGAGTGTCCATATTCACCAAGGATATTCACACCTCCAGGCTAGTTGCCCAACACAATGCATCTGAAATTCTCCAGGTGTAAGACTGGAATCCAAATTGTAGCTTGCTACAGATCCCCCACCATGCCCCAAGATTCTCACTACACCTTTCTAAACACACTGGAAAATATTAAGATACAACCAAACACTCTAATGCTGGGTGATTTCAACTACCCTGCCATTAACTGGGAAAACTACTCGGGTACCAGCACCTTTTCCCCAACGGTTCTTGGAATTCATAAATTCCAATGCCCTGGATCAACTAATCCAATGTGCCATAAGGGGCCCCAATATCCTAGATCTGGTCATTACCAACATGGGAGATAGATGTTCCACACCAGTGGTCACCCCATCATTGGTCAGGTCTGACCATAAGCTAATCACCCTTGACATCCACATCCCACCCACCCCCCCCCCCCCAGTAAGGAAACCTCCGTAAAAAACTTCTCCAAAGACAACTTCATGCTACTCAAGTCAGAAGTGACAAACTTCATGACACCCATTCAGACGGGAGCTGAAAGTTCGACTACTGAATCCCACACTAAGGCACTGTATGAGCACATCCACTCGTGCATGAATTGTGCCATCCCAAATAGAACCAAGATGCTGTCCTCCAAAAAAAGGAAGCCAATCTGGTGGTCCCCTGCCATAAAAAACTATACAACAGAAGGAAGAAACTGTTGCAGAAAAGAAGAAAATCCCAGGATGCAAAAAACTCCCTTACCAGCCTTAATAAGAAGCTGAGATCCCTCATAAAATCCTCAAAGTTAGTTATGAAAATAAAATTGCCAAAGATTACAAAGACAACCACAAGGCATTCTATAGTTATGTCAAGAATCTAAATGGCAATGCTCAGATGTGCTCTGAGCTACAACAGAATGGCATTACATATACTGATCCCAAGGATATTGCCAATATCCTGGCAGATCGATTTAGGGCCAACTTCATCCCCATCTCACACACTAAAGGGCCCATCTCAATACCAAAAGATTGCCAAATTCTGGTAATCATGGCCACACAGGTAGAAACCGCTCTCTCCAAAGCTAAGAATACAGTATCCATGGGACCAGATGACATCCAGGCTGTGTACTACATGAACTACAAAATGAACTGGCACCTCACCTAAGTGTCATGTTTAATCATAGCCTCACCTCAGGCTTTGTACCCACTGAGTGGTGCACAGCTACAGTTATCCCACTCCACAAGGGGGGATCCACCTTGGATCCCAGGAACTACCATCCCATCAGTCTGACAAGCCTGATCTGCAAGGGCATGGAATTTATAAACAAAGACATTAGCAACCTTCAAACACTGGACCGCACCCACAAGGGCCGATCTTGTCTCCTGAACCTGATTGACTTCTTTGAATAAGTCTCCAGAGCTGTGGACGAGGGTAAGGTGGTCCACACAGCCTATCTGGACCTCACCAAGGCCTACGACACCATCCCCCACTCTGGAATCATATATAAACTTACTAAGCTGGACATAAATCCCTACGTCACTCGATGGGTTGCCTACTGGCTTACTGACAGAACCCAGACTGTAAATGTAGCCAACTCCAAATCCAGCTCTAGACAAGTGGAGTACCTCAGGGTTCAGTCCTGGGACCACTCTTGTTTGGCATCTACTTCTCTGAAGTACAGGCCAACGCTAAGGGACTCTGGCTAACAAAGTTTGAAGATGACAGCAAACTGGGAGCCATTATTGAATCCCAAAATTATGTGAATATTCTACAAAAGGGCCTTACAGAAACAGATGCTTGGTGCCAGGGCCATGGGCTCAAGCTTAATGCCAATAAATGTATAGTTATCCCCTTTGGGAAAAAAACATGTACCCATGAATTAGCACATAGGTGGCAGTACACTAAACACCGAAAGTGTGATGAGAGACTTAGGGACACAGGTGGACAGTGGTCTCACCTTTGATAACCACATCGCCACAACAGTCAGGAAATCCTTCTATGTGGCACATCTCATCACTATGGGGGTAATTATGCTTATCTAAGCAGACATTTTTACACATGCTTTCAGTTTGGTAACTAGACAAGTTTTCATCCTAGATGTATTAGTTACCAAGCTGATATCTGTGGAGTTCCTTCAACACAGCTCTTCTCACCTTCCATGAAATAATAACTCAAATCTGCTAAAGGATAAAACATTTTTCAATTGAAAGTTTGAATCTCCTTTTTGGACATATTCAAACTACTGTCTACTTTTGCTGTCTACCTTTCATCATAAAACTCAGTACTTATGTGAGTCCTTGGTTATTTATCATTGATCATACTGCCAAACTGAGTTAATAATGAACCATCATGTTTTTTTAGTCAAGACAAAAATATCAAAACAGAAATATTTCTGTGCTATTAAACGTTGCTTGTGTTTGCAGAACCAAGTGATCATTCACTCAGAGCTCAGCAAGGATAAGCAACCATGCTAGTAAATAAGACTGCTGTACACCAGATTTGACTTTCTACTAGCCTAGAAACACCAAGATAAGTACTTTTGCATTCTAAATGAATTACAGAAAAAGCGCTGCGCTTCTTTTTGTCAATTAATGTGATCTGAGACAGAATTGTTTTGTTTAAACCCTAGTGGGAGCGGCCTTAGGTCAACTGGCGCCCTAGGCAAAAGGGCTCCACGGCGCCCACACCCACAGCACCTGGTGCCCCCATCCTGGTCTACCTACAACAAATAAATACTGGAAAAGTGCCCCTGCTACAGTGGCGCCCTAGGCAGCCGCCTAGCTAGCCTATGCCTAAGGCTGGCTATGGGGAGTAGATGAAGAACTAAGCCATTTCTAGGCTTCTGGTTGTTAATGGAACCTTGACTTGTGCTGTTTTACTATTACCCAGTGGGTTCATTTGATTTTGTTATATTTCTGCGGCATTAAAAGTTGCTTGAATTTGCATACTGCTGCTCATTGTGCAGCAGCACTTTACGTACTGTATAGACATTAGGACATTCTGCTTTAAGTTTCCCTTTATAACCTTCTGCATAAATTCCTTGGGTTTAAAATAGTCAGTCTCACAACTTGAATGACCACAATACTTTATCACCAAGAAAATCAAAGGACTAAATTATAAAAGCTACACAGCTACCGAGGAGTAATCTCTGCCTCATTTACAGAGCCTCAGCTGACCCCATCCTTCCAGACCTACTGCACATTTTGATATCCAATGGTGGCATAAACACCCTCTCAAGAGATTTTAATCTATTCTGCAACACAAACAGAGAGCATGCTAGAGAGACAGGTATGCATCACAGAGAATATCACTTCTCTTAAAAGGATGAAAACAACTCATTCTCTATCATTTTAACTGAATGTTATTTAAATATTCTGAATGTATATTGGTAAATGAACAGTTTTATTATTTCTCTCGTTAAATATTTCTCATATTAGGCCAAATGTAAATATTGTATATAGTTATCAATTCAAAACTTACATTAGAACGTATGTAATATTTTCATATGTTTAAATTTAATAAAAATATTTGAAAAAAAAAAGAATATCACTTCTCTGTAATCATTTTCCTCTCTGCATAAAACAGAGTATGACTCTTACAGAGTTCAAATGTAACCTGAATGAGTGGATGGTAAGCCTCAAATTCACATCTGGTTTAGTACCTTTGTCCCTTATGGATGGGGTAACATGCAAATGTCAGGGGTCTAGGCTATTTGTACTTAAAATACAAGGGCTCTGGATTATTCTTAGTTACAAAACAAAGGCTTTAAACTTCTTGAGAACGTTAAGACTAGGCTTCAAAAATCCTCACAGATCAATAGTCTAGTAAGAACCTATAAACCTATAAAGTGAAGCAAATTGTCAGCTTAACAAACTGAAGTACAGACCTACACAAACTATATCAAAACAATAATTTTACAGGGCTCCTGCACACCTGAGGTGGGGAGGGCCCTGCCCCTACCCAGGTCTCTGCATGCACTACATCCTAGGTCATATAGACTCTTAAAGGAGGACTGCTTGTTAGAAAACAATAGAATCAACTCTCCATGACCTCTGAACTGCACAGTTTCGCACAATACTACAAAATATGTGACAATGCAAGCCTTAATTTATCAATAAATCTAGCTTTGCAACAATGAGTTAACATTTGCACTATTTTCAGATCTAACAGAACAGAATTGTTGTCATCAAAACAGCTTTAAAAGGAAATGTCCTGGATGTGTTCTTCAGTTAAAGCATTCACACACCTTGTGATAACTTTATCTGAAATTTAGGTAATGAAATTCTAGAATATATCATAACTCTTTCAATCTCTGTACTCCCTCCGCTAGTTAATGGCTAATACTGTTACAGACCATCTCTAGATTCTTCCCACCAAGAGAATAAGCAGGAAAAAAACGTTCATGCTCACTAAACACTTGTAAGGATGGCTTTTGGTGAGTAATTAACTTTAATTTTCTACTGAGAGGGAAGAATGGAATTTATTTGCTTCAAAAATCAAAACAACCCGCTGCTTTCTTGATTTGAGAATACTTAGAAAGGGTTCACAATCCCAATGCAGATGGTCTTTCATCCCCTGTATGCATGGCAATCATTGTATGTATGCTAAAGTTGAAGCACCAAAAGGAAGTGATACCGAATACTTTTGATCATAATTTTTGTTACATTTTTTTTAAATCATTTTACTCAAGTTGCTTCCACTGCTGAAGTATATTATTTGGCAGGCTGTACAGTGGCACTGACACTGTATTTTGCTTTGACATGTAATGTCCATAATGATTAATCAAAGCAAGAAATTCTTGTGCTGGTTCCATGTCACAAAGAGATGAAGCCTTGACTATACTCCAGCTGTCCTGAGAATCATTAATTGTTGGATGCTACAGAAGCTTGTCAAGAATGAATAAGATTTAATGGTCGATGTCAGTTCACCCATACTAGGGTAGATACATGGTCTGTCCCATTGCATTGCTGGAACTTAAGAGATGCACAGCAGGCAACATATGGGAAAAATGTACACTTGGCTTTGCTTTTTTATTTTTTTTTTCAGGTTTTTAGCTTCTGGTATTTAAGCTCTGCATTTGAGCAGGTTTCTGCTTGTTTGCACGTCACGCAGCACCACATATTGCCACACAATTGTGCCCCATAGCCATCCAGATAAATTCAACAATTTTTCCCTTAGATAAAGCTGTAGCACATTAGTGTAGCCCTCATCTTTAGTACTTTCCTGGCCAAAGAGATACTTCTAGTGAGCTGCAATCTATTAAACTACCAGCAAAAAAAAAAAAAACAGGCAGAAATATTTATCCACTGAGCTCCTCCATGATTGATCATGAAAAGCCCCCTTAGTGATAACAGTCTTCAACCTGGCATTATGGACAGTTGGACTACCCTTCTTTCTCCTGCTAACCTTGTTGACTTGGGACTCTTGAGGCAGTGTGGCAATTGCCTCATGTACACTAACAATCCTCTACTAATAACTCACTCTAGTATAGAGTGTGAGAGATGTATCTACACCAAGAATATTAAATCCACACTCTTTTGCACTCAAAAAAGTAACACGGAAGAGGTTGGCAACCTACCCACCACTACACATGTACATAGTACCATTAGTCATACACGTAGTATGCATCAAAAACATAGATCAACATATGCCTAGGTTATCTGAAAAAACTTACCAAAATACCAGAGACGTCCAAAACACAGGACTGCTACAATGAACACACTTCCCACAGCACCCATGACACATAGTAACACCAGCGTCTCCCCTACCAAGCCAGTAAAGTGCAGCAATCAAAAAACAAATGTTCTTGTCATTGGCGACTCAGTAGTGAGACACACAGATGTCCCACTCACCAGGTTGGACAAGGAGAAAGTCACAATCAGCTGCCTCTCTGGTGCCAGGATTTGTCAGATCCCGCATGCCCTCAGGTCTCTCAGCAACAAGTACCATTATGAGTCTGTCATAGTTCATGGTGGAGTGAATGACCTGAGACATACCTCACTAGACTATATGAAGAGAGACATGCTTGAACTCTCTCAGTATGTGTCAAAGGAATATTTGTCCCTAGCCTTGAGCAGCATACTACCCTCATCTAGAATGATGTCACAGTATAAACAAAAATGATTAATTTCAATAATTGGCTTAGCTTTTGGTGTCATTCAAAGGGGATTCAGTTCCTGTCAGCCTGGGAAGCCATGGTCAGGTCTATATTAGAACACCAAACTTTCAAAATTTTGAGTGTTCTAATATTGAACCCTATTAATCGAAAATTTAAAACATCGAACATACAGAGCAGCAAATTTTTTCCTAGGGAAAAAATTCACTGTTCCAAAACAAATACACACAACACAAGCACACCAAACAAGCAGCAATTCACAAACATACACCTAAACTCTTACACCTAACCCTACACTAAACTATACATACACCACTAACTATCCACTTACCTTAACCCAAACCCTAACCCTAAGGTTCATCACTATCGCACAGTCACCTCACCCGTGCCCTAACGCTAACTCACCTACCCCGCCCTAACCCTCATATCCACACAATCGCACACTTACCTGACCCGCACCCAAACCTTAACTCACCGAACCTGCCCTAACTCTCACGTCCACACAATCGCACACTTACCTGAACCCGACCCGTAACTTTCCACCACATCGCTGAAAATACCAAAGCAACAGAAACGGACAACCAAATTCTTTCCCTAGGAAAAAATTTGTTTTTCTGTTTCTTTGATATTTTCAGCATTTCCTGAAAACGGGTCGATATTAGAACACTCGAAATTTTGAACGTTCGGTGTTCTAATATAGATCCCCATGGTCGACAAAACTTGCTACTTTGCCAGAGACAGTTTGCACCTAGCATCTCTAGGCTTTTAGCTGCTGGCAAAGGCTCTTCATAGTGCCTTTTTAGGCAAGGTTTCAAAAATAAATTTATCAATAGGAAATTTGCCAATCAAAACAAAATAATGGTCATGCTGCTAAATTCTAGGAGCTTAAACCAAAAATTGTACACCCTGGAAGTACTTCTATCACTGGAAGATATAGATGTCTGTGTAGTCATAGAAACCTGGTTCAAGGCCTCAGAGAGTACCCCGTCCTTTCAAGGCTACAATGCCTAACACACCTTCAGACCACAAAGATGAATGTGTGAGAACCAAAGGAGGCAGTGTTTCTGTATATATTAGAGATAAACTCACCTCCCATCTAGTTAGACTGGACAACTCCATGGAGTTACTCCAAGTTCAGGTAATGGTAGATAAGACTCCCATTCAAGTCATTGCCAGTTATAGATCCCCCTCCATGGATCATGACGTACATGAAGCCTACTTGACTAAACTGGAGGTAATCCAAATATTATCGAACAATCTGGTTATGAGGGATTTCGATTATCCCAACATCAACCGAGAAACCTTCACTAGTCCTAACTCACTAGCATAAATGTTCCTTGACTTTAACTCAAATACCCTGGAACAAATTGTTCATACCCTGACAAGAAGAACTGGTCCTCACTAACATGTCAAACAGATGCACTGCCTCAATTATCAGACACTCATTAGTTAAATCTGACCACAAAGCAGTCACCTTTGAGCTGGTGCTAACACCAGAACTCACAAAGGGTGAAATCAGACTAAAAAACTTCACCAAGGTGAAGGTATAAATGCATTCCAAGCCCCACCCCCAGCTGGAAGTGGTAACCACACTGAAGTTTACACTAAGGCACTGTACAATCACTTGTATAAGTATAGACTCGGCTGTACCACAAAGAATCAAAACCAGAGCCCCAAGTAAAAACAAGCCAACATGATGGACATCCAGCATCAACAAACTTTACAATAAAACCAAAATAGTTGCTGTCCAAGAAAACAAAGGTGAAGCCTCAACAATAGAAAAGCATCCTCCTCAGCCTCAACAGGCAAATAAGATAACTTGTCAAATCCTCTAAGGATTACTTTTCGAAAAACTTAGCAAGCGCAGCCAAGGATAACAATAAGGCCTTTTACAGCCACATATTTAGCCTAAAATGTAGGACACAAAGCATGTGCAGAATTAGTGACCAATAGTATCACACACACTGACCCCACAAAGATAGCAAACCTGTTAGCAGACAGGTTTGGTGAAAACTTCATTCCCTTATCTCCTCCAAACTTATCACAAACCTTCCCCCAAACCCCACCCCACCTTACATATCTGAAGAGCAAGTCATCAATGCCTTATCCAAGGCAAACAACACAGCTCTGTAGGACCAAACGGCATCCCAGGCTGTCTTCTAAACAGACTAAAACATGAGCTAGCATCACCATTACATATTCTTTTCAATCATAGCCTAACCACAGTCTTTGTTCCTGTGGATTGTAGAACAGCAACAGTTATTCCCCTCCACAAAGGTGACCTAGGAACAGACCTAGGGAATTACAGACCCATAAGCCTGACCAGCCTCATCTGTAAGGCCGTGGAACGTATCATTATGAATCTTATAAATAAAGACATAGGGGACATCCAGTCCCTGGATTATACCAAATCTGGTTTTGTCGAGGGCGGATCCTGCCTGTTAAATCTGGTGGATTTCTTTGAAAACGTGATGAGGGCAAAGCTGTGCACATAGCATATCTTGACTTGGCAAAGGCTTTTGACACATCCCCACACTCGGGCATTACCGATATACTTAGTAAACTGAATGTAAACCTTTTCATTGTAAGATGGGTTGCCAACTGGCTCACAGACTGGACACACACTATCAAAGTGGGTGACTCCATATCAACCAGCAGACCTGTTACCAGTGGGTTGCCACAGGGGTCAGTGCTGGGCCTCATACTGTTTGGTATATATTTCTCAGATGTTCAGGTTAAAAATAAGGTTCATGGGTTCATAGGTAGGTACTAGGCTATCAGCCCAAGGGCCTAGGTAAGCCTAGCCAACAAGGTTCCCTGGCTTACGCCACCCAAGAAAGTTATTTTCCTGTGCCTCTGTCGAGCAGAGCCACAGAAGTGATCCCTGTGGTGTATTTCGCATTTCCCATCCACTCATCAAGATTTTCTCTGAAGAGTGCTAATGAGGAACTTTGCTTGACATAGATGGGTAGCTTGTTCCAGAGTATGGGAAGTCTCTGGGAGAGGAATCTATCCCTCCAGCATGTCCTGTTTATTGTGGTGACAAGATTTAGGTCCCTAGAGAGTGTAGTTCAGAGGGACTGGGATTTCTTTAGGTGTAGCATGTCCAGCACAGCTCTGGGTTTGACATAGCTTTATATTTTAGGCAGAGATAACCTCAGAGTAGGCGATATGCTACGGAGTGAAGCTGGGGTTTTTTGAGATGATCAGTGTAGGACATCTGTTTGAGGCCAATAATCCTCTTTGTGAGGTACTTCTGTGGCCTTTCCAGCTGCTGCAGGTGTCTTGTGAGGTACATTCCAAAAGGGGTGTTGTACTCTACAATGGGTCTAATGATTGCCGAGTAGAGGGAGACAATGACCTCATTTTTTCTGGATGAGATCCCTTTTGTGATGAGGTGTGCCACTTAGAAGGATTTCCTGACTACTGAGGAGATGTGATTATCAAAGGAGAGACTACTGTCCACCTGGGTCCCAAGATCTCTTATCACACATTTGGCATTAAGTAGACTGCCGCCTATGTGGTAGTTCATGGGTACAGAGTTTTTACCAAAGGGGATGACAATGCACTTTTTGGCATTGAACTTGAGGCCATGGCACTGACACCAGACATCTGTCTCAGTGAGGCCCTTCTGTAGGATGTCCACATCATTTGGGGACTCAACTATGGCTCCTAGTTTGCAGTCATCTGTGAACTTCATTAGCCAAAGGCCTTCTGTGTTACCCTGTACTTCACTGAAGTAGATACAAAACAGGAGAGGTCCCAGGACTGAACCCTGTGGTACTCCACTTGTCACTGGTTTGAAGTCAGATTTGGAGTCTGCAACTTTTACAGTGTGGGTTCGGTCAGTAAACCAGTTGCAACCCATTTTGTGATGTAGGGATTTATACCTAGTTTAGTGAGTTTATCTATAATTCCAGAATGGAGGATGGTGTCGAAAGCCTTGGCAAGGTCAAGATAGGCTGTGTGAACCACCTTACCCTCGTCTATGGATTTGGTGACTGCCTCAAAGAAGACAATCAGGTTCAGGAGGGATGATCTACCTTTCAAACCCGAACTGGGTGGGGTCCAGAGTTTGGAGGTTACCAATGTCTTTGTATGAGTTCCACAGTGATAAGTTCCATGGCCTTCCAGACCAGGCTCATCAGGCTAATAGGGCGATAGCTCCTGGGATCAGTGGTGGCTCCCCCTTTGTGGAGTGGGATAACTGTTGCTGTGTGCCATTCAGTGGGCACAAAGCCTGAAGTGAGGCTATGATTGAACATGGTGCTTAGGTGGGGAGCCAGTTCATTCTGATGTTAGTGTAAAACGCAGCCTGGGATGTTGTCCGGTCCTGTGGATGCTGTGTTTTTGGCTTTAGAGAGTGCAGCTTTTACCTGCGTAACTGTGATTACAGGGACTCTGCATTCTTCCTGTATAGATATGGGCCCTTTAGGGGGTGAGAGGGGGGTAAAGTTAGCACTGAACTTATCTGCCAGGATGTTGGTAATATCAGTTGGTTCTGTAATTTTTGTGCAGTTGTGCTGTAATTCAGAGCAGATCAGGGTGTTGCCATTGAGATTCTTGACATAGGTATACAATGCTTTGTGGTTGTCCTTAGAATCATTGGTGATTTTGTTTTCGTAGCTAGCTTTGGAGGATCTTATAAGGGATCTCTGCTTCTTACTGAGGCTGACCAGGGAGCTCCTCCACTCATGGGATTTTACCATCTTTTGCAACAGTTTCTTCCTTCTGTTGTAGAGTTTGTCTATGGCAGGGGACCACCAGATTGGCTTCCTTTTTTGGAGGATAGCGTCTTGGTTCTGTTTGGGATAGCACGATCCATGCACTCCTGTAAGTGCTTATAGAGTGCATTTGCGTAGGATTCAGCAGTCATAACTGTATTGTCCATCTGCATGGGTGTCATGAAGTTCGCCACTTCTGTCTTAAGAAGCATGAAGTTGGCTTTGGAGAAATGTTTTACCATGGTTTTCTTAATGGGGGGTGGGGGTGGGATGTGGATATCTAGGGTGATTAGCTTATGGTCAGATATGACCAATGAGGAGCTGACTTCAGGTGTGGAATATCAGTCACTCTTGTTGGTAATGACCAGGTCTAGGATATTGTTTCCCCTGGTTGGGGTGTGGTTAAGTTGATCCAGGGCATTGGAATTTTTGAATTCCAGAAAGCGCTGAGCGAAGGAGTTGGTACATGAGTAGTTTTCCCAGTTAATGGTGGGGTAGTTGAAATAGCCCATTATTAGGATGTTTGGTTGAATCCTAATATTTTCCAGTATATCAAAAAAAGAGGAGTGGGAATCCTGGGGCATGGTGGGGGATCTGTAGCAAGCTACAATTTGGATTGCAGTTTTGCCCAGAGTTATTTGCACTTGGATAACCTCGGATGCATTATGCTGAGCAACTAGCCTGGAGGTATGGATATCCTTAATGAATATGGACACACCTCCGCCTTTGGTGTTCCGGTCCAGGTTAGATGGCCCAAAAGTGTGGTATGAGTTATAGCCTGTAATGCAGGGGTGCTCTCTGGAGCCTTGAACCAGGTCTCAATCACTGCACATAAATCGATGTTCTCCATTTTAAGGAGTGCCTCAAGGGAGTGTATATTTTGAGATTTAGACTTCTAGCATTGAGTAGCATTACCCTCCATTTATGCTTGCCTTTTCCTGTTATGGTGGTGAATTTGTCATTTAACCCTTGCCTAAAAAAGGCACTATAGGGGCAGCAAGAGTCTTAGCCAGTATTCAGAATCCCAGGGGTGACAGGTGCAGGCCATCTCTGGCAAAGCAATGTGGTCTGTCGACCATGTCGTCCCAGGCAGACAGATACTGGATCCCCTTAGAATGACACCAGAAGCTTAGCCAATTGTTGAAGTCAATCATTTTGTCCTTGTACTGCGGTATCATTCTGGGAGATGCTAGGATGCTACTCAGGACTAGGGCCATACTGGCCTGGGCTACAAGATCAGAAAGCTCTTCCATGTCTCTTTTCATGTAATCCAGGGAGGTACATCTCAGGTCGTTCACACCAACATGGACAATGACAGAGTCATATTTGTACTTGTTGTGGAGTGACCTGAGTATGTGGGTTATGTGGTGGATCCTGGCACCCGATAGGCAGCTGACAGTAACCTTCTCCTTGTTTAGCCTGGTGAGTGGGACATCAGTGTGCCTGACTATAGAGTCAACTATGACTATTGTGTTTGGTACGTTGTTTTGCCTTATGGGCTGTGCTTGAGGGGCACATTGGGTCTGTGGGCTATGTGTCATTTGGGTTGTGTTGGGGGGGGTGGAGGTTGCTTGCGTTTTGGCTTTCGAGGTCTCTGTTGCTTGAGCAGATTATTATGGAGAGCCTCCGTGAATGTTTTTGTGTTTCTATGTGTGGATTTTGGTGGTGTAGGTTTAGTGGGACTATGTGATGAATTTGGTGTGGTGCAAGTGTTTACCTTCTCCTCTTGACTGTCAAGTTCAGTCTTAGTTGGAGAGAGCTTTACCTCCAGTTTGGCTAGATAAGTGCATCTCTCACAGGTTGTGGTTTTGGGTGGTAGGAGGAGAGGGTTGTCTGTGTAAATGAGGCAATTTCTACATTGCCCCAAGATGCCCAGAGTCATCAGATAGACAGGAGAGAACACTGGGAGCTTACCCTTGGACATGCCTGAATAAAAAAACTGTTTTCCTCTAGACAAGTGAGGAAAGTGAGTACAAGAGCTGTTTTCTTCCAAGCAAGTGAGGAAGGTAAGTACAAAAACTGTTTTCCTCTAAGTAATGAGGAAGGTCGTGTGCTGTAGTAATTTGTAGGTTATTTAGTGCTTACAACAAGTTCTGAACAAGTGCTGAGCACGAATAAACAAACTGAAATGCTAAAACTAAGAATCTGTATCTGAACTAGACTAGTTACAGGAAAGAAACAAGTGCAAATGTGGGCTTTTAAATCAAAAAGTTGAGAAAGATGGAAAAATTGCCCAGACGGCTGATAACTACAATTTCTGGGCCAGAAACCACTCCTTATGTGGTAGATAAGTTACCTAATGCTTACCACTTCCAGTGATAAGCTAGTAGGCTTCCCTCCAACAAAGAAAGGCTTGGGGGGCTCAGGAGCTTACAAACAGTCCAGGATACAGCAAATCTGTATCTGGACTAGACTAGTTACAGGAAGGGGGGGGGAACAAGTGCAGATGCGGGCTTTTAAATCAGGAAGTTGAGAGTCATGGCTGACCAAGTTTGCATACTGCTGCAAACTGGGTGCAATTATTTAATTCCCTAAATGATGTCAGTATACTGCAGGATGGTCTTACGTAGGCCAACAACTAGTGTCTTAGTCACGGTCTCAAACTTGAATGCAAAGAAATGCATCATCATTCTTTTCAGCACAAACAATGTACCTTCACACTGTCAGATCAACAACAATACCCTAAGTACCCATGAAGTGGTTAGATACCTGGGATCACAAGATGACTGTGACCTTAACTTCGACCACCATGTGTCGATTGTAGTAAAGAAGGTATTCTATGTAGCACACAATTTGTAAAGGCATCACCTCGACAGCAAAAGAGGTTATAACCTCTCTATTCTCGGCAGTAATCCGGCCCATAATTGAGTATAAAGCCCCATTTGGCATGTACCATACAAAGCACCTGCAGCATTTGGAGAGACCTCAGAGGGACTCCAGCACATGCCTTACACAGACCAACTCAAGTCCCTGTCAATATACTCTGTATCGTATAGACTTCTTAGGGGAGACTTATGCCTGGCCTAGAAAACAATCTCAGACACAAACCTAATGAACTTGCTGCATATCCATAAATCAAACAAGAATAGGGCTACCCATTCCAGGAGCCTAAATGTGGCCTGTGACTTAAATAGGACACATTGCATGGACAGACTTATATCCCAGCTACTGCCGTGTATTTGGAATAGGCTACCACTTCATGTGAAGCAGAGCAATTCTATGACACTGTTCAAGAGGAACCTGGATGAATGGCATGGGCACCATAAACTCTTACCAGGGATAGTGCCCACAACCCTCCTGGACATGGGCAGTCATTACAAAATGCAACCTTAGTTATTGACTAGCAGTTCTATGGTATTACACTGGGAGGAAATGGCTAGGCTTGAACTTACCTCCAGGTTAATAGCCTAGTAATTTCCTAAGATCCTATGATCCTATGATCTTATAGAATCTCGCCTGACCCCACTACAACTAAGTACCACCACATGGCAAATCAAGGAAGGAAGGTGATTCCATAGATATGAGGGCTAGGTAAGCAAAGGATATCCTGACCAAAGTTTCTAAACCAGCCAACAAACAGCAATATCCACCCTCCTGATTATCTGAGAGATCTAGTGGGACAAAATGAACCAAAAGCTGTTTTAAATGAATAGGCCCCAGGCTGTGTAGGTTTCAGTATACCAGTAGAATTACCTCCTACTTAGACTTGCAGCTAGTGCAGATTCCATAGTAAAGGTTCGATATTGCAGGAATGTCAATTCAGACTCAGTAATACCATTGCAGAGTTAGAGTATGCATCCAATGTCCAAAGTAAAGTGCACTGCAGTAGTTCAGTCTAAATGGTACCAGTGCATAGATCATTCTAGCTAGGCTCAAAGATGGAGTGATTTTTCATATGTGGAAGATGCTCTTTAGATGAAAGTAAAAGATCTTATTGACAGGTGGCACTTGGACAGTCAGTGCCAGCCTGCCATGAAGGATCAGCCCCAGATCACAGACTTGAAAGATAAATTCCAGTCTATTCCTCCATATGTCATCAAATGATTAAAATAATAGAAAATGCAAAGGATGCACCATGGACAGACATGTAACACTTATTCAACATACAATGAGCAATAGCAGGTGCTCAGGTAACAAATTGTATGGAACTCCTTAGTTTTCCTAATGACAGAACATAGAGCATGGCTTTGTGTATTCCCTCATCATTGGTTATTCCTACCCATCATAACCATTGAAAGAAAACATAGAAACTTGTGGAGAGCAACCACTAAATATGTCTGGGAAGCAATGCTTTTTCATTCTAGTAACTGAACACTAGAGCTGTTAATTTTCTTCACAGAGTCGTCAAGAATGACTGAAATATTTTGACTGCCATTAAAATTGTTTATCCATTACCCACTTGATATTTCTGACAAGCAATTATGTCACTGTCACTTCATGGTGAACATGGCACTTACTGCAATCCCATTGAAAAATAATTAAAAAACTATAGTAATATTAACTGCAGGCAGTATTGTATAGCATCTAAACAAGTTTCACAGAAATTTTCTGGTTAATAACTCTGTTTTAGCACCTGCATAGTAGTACAGAGATTAGTACTGTTGTCTCAAAGCTATTGTTACAACCTGGTTTCCATCTATATTGCCTTCTGTGTGAAGTTTGTATGCCTTCCCTCTGTATGTGTTGGCTTTCACTGTGTTCACCAGTTTCCTCCAAATTCTCAAGTAGGAAATGGCAATCCTTTAACAACCTGTGATATTATGCAGTGGATAAGTGTGCATGTTTGTTCTAACAATTCATCTAGGACCAGTTCTCTTCCTTCAGACCACTGCTTCCTAGGTTAGGTTGTGGCTCTCTATGGCCCTGAAAAGGGTAATGTGTATAACCTTTAGTGAGCGGTGTTTTTATCCAAACATGTCAGAGTGGCACTGCACTGCTCACAGTCTTACAGTAATTCCTACAGCTGTAATTACTGAAGTATTCAAATGCATTTCGTAAAGTCTAATAAATGTATTGGAACCACAAGTTTCCTTACTCTTTATGCTTCAGGGCACATAACATGGATGACTCATAAGACTTTTATCAAAGACCCTAAATAAGATTTCATTTTTAAGCAACATATTACCAAGGTAATATAGTTTTTCTCTTTGATGGTTACATGCCACACATTTTTTGACAAAACCTATTAAGATATAATACTATGAACTGTTTACCATGCTTGTAATCATAAGAAATCTAAAAGAAGTTTTGAAAAAAGACATAATAATGAAGCAACAGAATGCAACATCTGCTCCTGACAGACATAAATGTCTGCAGAACCAGAAACAAAACATTCCCTTATGGCAGCTTACATTAGCAGTTTGAAAAATCCCATTGACTCTAACAGACTGGAGGTTACTACTTCTAAGTAGAGTATTTAATACAATAATTCACACTAAATCTTCCCAAAGGTCATTTGGTGCAGTTGTTTTCTGGCAAATATCATCACAATCTCATCATGAGATCTCATTGTGCAGATAACAATAAATTCTGTCATGAAGCTCAATGGAAAATATTTAGTATTTCTTCAATAAAGAAAACAGTCTCTAGGAAATCCTCAGATTGCAGATCAGCTTCCCTTACCTGAAAATATCTGAATGATCATATTATAATCAAATACTTCATGTAGGAGGGTTTCTTCCAAAGAACTAGTAGCTTAGAATAAACCTAATTAAGCACTAAATTTCAAGGATCGTGAAATGGTTTATGCCTTATATCTAACCGCTATAATTAGCCTTATATGCTAACCATCATAATTAACCAAGCCCGAGATCATTGCATGAGTTTGTCAAAAGAGCCCTTCAGAATATTTCAAAAGTTTTACAAGCCTTGCTGACATTTTCATGCAGAGGTTTAAGCCTAAACAGAGCTACCTAGATCCCAAGGCAGTTCTGGGAGTGATTACGACAGGTTCCATTTAACCATAAATTGTTCCTGTGACTCTCCTGTAAAAGGAGTGTGCACATGGTGGGCTTACTCAGTTAACAAATGTAGTTATAAACTATAATTATTCACAAAGTATTACTCAAAAACACATTAATGTATTCTTTTAACAATGCAGCTAAAATAAAACGGAGCTGCTAGGGTTGCTGGTAGCAAATGTTGCCTCTTTTTGGTATGTCCATGAATTACATTGCATGTTACATCTGGTCAGCCTCTGCAAGTCATGACGTCTGTGGTTGTTGGTGGGAGTGGATGTGAAGTGTCTGGGCACATGCCATACCAAGTCAAACTACACAGACTGTTGGAAAAATAACATTATGGCTTGCCACCCCTGGTTGAGGTTCACTGGTACTTACTAGGCTATTGATCCCTGAGGATCTTTAGAAGCCTTGACATACATTCCCAAGAAGATTTTAGGCCTTATATTTTAAGCATGAATTACCAAATAATGAGCAGAACATTTACATGTTGCCTTTATCCATGAGGGATAAGGGTGCTAAACTAGAGGTGAATTTGCAGTTACATATCCATTCATCCAGATTATATCTGAATACTGTAAGAGAAGTATTTTGATTTGTGTGGAGAGGAAGATGATTCCAAAGAACTGTTTTTCTCTTTGATATATGTCTATACCTCCATGTTCTACTCATGTTACAAAAGAAATTTAGATCTGTTGAGCAGGTGTTTATGCTCCCATTGACCTTAAGAACAAGCAGGAAGTGTGACTGGATAGAGTCTGTTAAGGTTCTGTATATGAGGCAGACACTGATCCTCAATAGCCTGTATAACACTGAAAGAGGGATACGACTTTGAATTGATCTGCATAGTTTTTATGATTTAGACCCCTGATTTTCTTACTAAGGAAGTGTTATGGGCATAAAGTTGTGTCAAATGTTTGTACAGGTACATACCAAAAAAGGCATTGTACTCAATGATTGACTTGATGAGTGCAGAAACCAGTGGAATGATTATATTCCTGGACTTTGGCACCATACCTTTAGTAATAAGCTATGCAATGAAAAAGCACTTTCTTACACTAGTTGATATGCAGTGATTGAAGAACATTTTGTTATTTGCATATGTTCCCAGATCCCTAACTACTGCATCAGTTTTCAGGGGTGTAATGTCAATGTTGTAGGTACAATGGACTTCTTGTTTGCCATATTATTCTAGTATACATTTTTTGGCATTTAGTTTTTGTCCCTGATTTTGACACCGGCTATTTGTTTGGGAAAGGCCATCTTAGAGGATATTGATGTCATCTGGGGAGTTCATGATTGCACTAAGTTTGCAGTCATTTGCATATGTGGCCAGTCATAAACCCTTAACAGTAGCTTTAACCTCTGAGAAGTAAATGCCAAAGCAGAGTGGCCCAAGGACTGAACCCTCAGGTATGCCACTAGTGACAGGTCTTTTGGAGTAGGTAAAGCAGCCCACCCTAATTTTCTGAGTTCTTTTTGTGATCCAATGTGCAATTCAGTGAGTTACATAGGTATTTACATTTAGTTGGGATAGTTTATCTATGAAGCCTGAGTGTGGGATTATGTCAAATGCCATTGTAAGGTCTACATATACAGTCTGTACTGATTTGCCTTTATCCATTGTTTCAGTAACCTTCTTAAATAAGTCACCCAAGTTAAGTAGGCAGGATCTGTCCTTAAGTCTGCACTGGCTTGGGTCAAGAGTTTGTAGGTTACTTATGTCCTTCTTTATTAATTAGATAATGATCCTTTTCATAGCCTTACAGATGAAGCTGGTCAGGCTTATGGATCTATAATTTTCTGGATCTGTAAAGGCCCCGTCTTTGTGTAAGGAGATGATAGTTGCAGTCCTCCATTTGTCCGGCACAAAGTTAGTTTGGAGGTTGACACTGAATAGCCTCTGCATGGGTCTGACAGATCCTGTTTCAGGCTGGCCATTAAGCAGAAATAAGCTATCCAGCCTCATAGAAACAGTGTTCTAGATCAGAGGGGTGTTGCAGATATGGGTATGAGAAATGGGAATGTAGGATGGGGGTGAAGTTAAAGCTAAATTGCCTATGCCCTCTGGGTCTGAGTATGTAATGTTCTATTACCTCTGCATATTGCTGAGCATTGCTTCTAAGTCTTCTTACATAGTTAAATAAAGCTCTGTGGCTGTCCTTTACCCGGGTGGCAATTTTTACATCATATCTGGCTTTGACCAGGATCCAGAGGTCCCAGCTAAGTTTAGCAAGAGTTTTGCTTTGCATCTTGATAGTTGCATTCATTTTTAATGTGCATTCTTTATTTTTTTTCTTTTGTTATATTGCCTGATTATATTTGGGCTTCCCCATATTGTTTTGTGAATTCGGTGTTGAATTTACTTTGGAGGGGGACAGATGCATCTGTGCAGCTATTCATGTGTGCATAGCATTTGGCAGTAAAGGATTTTGCACATGCAGAGGAGTCATCAAGTTGGAAGTGAATCTGAATTTAGCCAGTTCATCACTTAGTTTCAGTAGATTAGTCTTGGCATAATCTCTGAATACCAAGGGACAGGAGGATGTTTTTGTCTTCAGTCTTAAGGTGAATGTGACTGATTTGTGGTCTGATTTGATCAAGGAAGGTGTTACAATTGTTAAGGAGCAGAGCTATCCCATATTGGTGAGGACCAAGACAAGGATTTTATTTACCCTGGTTGTGGTGCGTGCTAACTGATCCAGAGAGGTTGTATTGAAGAAACCCAGAAATGTAAAGACATACATGTTAAAAGATGTATGCATCTCTCAATTAATGGAGGCTTAGTTGAAGTCCTTCTAGGAGAATGGAGCTTGGGTTAATGCATTGAGACTCCATACTAGTTAAGTAGGAGATATGGGCTGAAGGGGACATAGTGGGGCTCCTCCAGTTAGCCTTGATGTGATAAGGTGTCTTATTAATTCCAGATTATTTTGTCTAACTAGTCTGGATGTGAATGTATTTTTACAAAACTGGAGACACTGCCATCTTTAGTACCATCACCTAGTGCTGCAGGCCTGTACATACGATAGGCATTGATATCCTGCACTGATGAAGTGCTCTCAATGGTCATGAACCAGGTCTTCCTAACAATGCATATACTGATGTTTTGCAGAGAAAGAATGTTTGTAGGAAGTGGAGATTTTTGTTATGACTCCTAGCATTGAGCAATAATACCTTCATGTTATCTGGATTTAGTTTTGTTATGTTGGAAGCTTTGAGGACTGATGTTGGCTAAACAAGGAGCTATGGAGGCAGACAAAACTTTAGCCAATATACAAAAGTCAAATGCCTAGGGGGATAGGTGTAGATATAAAAAAAAGCCTAGGGGAATAGGTGCAGGCCATCCTTGGCTAGGCCTGTCATCTCCTCCCTGGTTGATATGCATTGGACCCATTTTTAATGACGCCAGAAGCTAATCCAGTTGTTGAAATCAATAATCTTTTGTTTGTGTTGAGGTATCACTCTTGGTGATGGCAAAATTCGGCTCAAGGCTAGGTTCATACCAGTCCCAGACACATATTCCGAGAGCTTCATCAGGTCTCTCTTTGTATATTCCTAGGGAGGTACGTCTCAAGTTATTACCCCCATATGTACTTTGACTGTGTCATATGTGTACATGTGCTGCAAGGACTCATGTGCCCGTGTGTTGTATAGAAATGGAATTCTATTCCTCTACAAGTTAGATCTACCTCCACCCTCTCCAACTTCAAACATCTACTAAAGGACTAGCTAAATAAGACACATGACATTGCTCCTGCACTGTCGCAGGCTGACCTAGTCCCTCCCTCCTTCCCCCTCCTATCACTGCATACTTCTTACTAATTCTTTTGCAGTCCACTTCTTAGACAAAGGACAAATATAATTTTGCCTAAGCTATGTTACCTAGTCATGTTTGTTCCAACATGCGTATTCAGTGTGTTTAATGTCATCTCTATGAATTGCAACCTGTGAATTCTTTAACTACTGACAGTGTCCTTTTTTTTAACTTGTTATAACTGTCCAAATATTTGTAGTGTGTATGTATAAGTTCACACTGAATAAACTGAAGCCGTGCATTTTTTCTTAGTTAATATATTATTCTGCTCTATAAGTCTATGCAATAACTTTATTTAACTGTAACCATATAATATTAATTTGGACCTTTTCTCCCTAGGCCTCTGCTGAAAATGGAGTATTGTCCCAAAATCAGTTTTTACAAGTAAACAAATGTCAAGTAAAAATAAATGCATAAATTGTGAAGAATCCTGGCACCTGACAGGTGACTGGCCATGACCATCTCTTTGCATAGCCTGGTAAGTGGTGCATCGGTGTATCTCACAATAGAGTCCTCTATGGCTAAGCTGTTGGATTGTGTGGAAGTTTGCACCATGGGCTTTTGAACTTACACCCTGTGACAGTTTGATGTATGCATCGAGGTGGGTGCTGCCTGTGTTGTGTGTCTTAGTGGTAGTTTAGGGTAGTTGTTTCTTTGATTGCATTTAAGAGGCCTTTGTGGTTTAGGTAGCTTATTTTTAAGAGCATCAGCATTTTAGGTATTTTCCTTTGGTCTAATTGATTTACTGTGTTGCTGTGGGTACTGACTGCCTCCAATGGAATCATATAACTGCATGTCACACACTGTCATTTTGTTTAAGTAATAGGTAGTTGTCAGCAAACAGGAGGCAATTACTACATTGTCTCATGATGCCCATTTCAACCAAACTGGCTACAGAGACAGTTGGAAAGTTCAAATCCATGGTTCCAGTTAGTAATTTGGTGTTGTGGGGGGGAGTAGAGCTGTTGAGGTTTGTAGTTGATTACTGGAGGTTCTATCTGTCTGGTAGTGGAGACAGTGCTGGTTTCAATAAAGCTGTATACAATCAATGAACCTTAGCTTCTCTTACAAGAAACAAAAAGTAGTGGTAATTCCAAGCTGCTTCCTGTGAAGTAGTATTAATCCAGATGTTGCTGTGTATTAATCCAGATGTTACTGTATATTAATCCAGGTGTTGCTGTGTTCAATACACATCTCTTGGTAGATCTCCTGGACCCAACAAATGGTCCTGAGGATATTCTAACCAAGATTGCAACTAGACCACTCACAAAAGTCCCATACAGACTTTTTTTAACTAAGTCATGAACCAAGTCACACCTCAGGATCAACACATGGAATGCTTCATCAGAATTTATGCAAATAGTTCCATATTTCAACCCCATCCCTGCCACAGACTGGATCTCACCCCAACACCAGAAGCCAACTTAGTGAACACTAGCAACGGTCACATTATGGCAGCACAGCCTCATCACTTGAGGATGTGATCCCTGACTCCCCACAACCTGCAAGAATATGCAACTCCCATATTCACCTAAAATGGCCCTACCCCACTGCATAGTCCTGTAGTCATCTATCACTATGTCCACTTACCTGTACAAGTGTTCTTGACTGTTGACTGATCATCACCTAACCTGTGAATATGGTGAGATTGGATGCACAATATTGTTATTTGATCACTGTCCTGCTGAGCCTGGGTGTGATATTGCATGCATCATGTTATTCTATGATGTCTGTGTCAAGTCCAATAGTCATGGACCAGATTCCACCTCTCTGCCAGTGCATATTTTACTCACTGCTGCCTTAACTTTGGTTCTCCTGTTGCAAGTTCTTTCCCTGACTCTCCACCCTACTCCACCGATGCTGCAGTGACTCATATGGAAGGCAATTCAATTATGTTTATCTGCTGCTTTATTTGTTAATGCCATACCATATGTAGAACATGGCATGCTGAATGAAATATTGTTGCATATGCCAGGACTGTCGTGCCCTGAGAAGTCTAAACCTCAAAGTGACCCTTCAGTAGTCTAAATACCCAGTCTACTATGTTTCATGTTTCAGCATGGACTACATTATAAGACATATCCTGCAAGGTCTGAGAGTTTCATACTGGGGTCATTAATAAGTGTTCTAAGACATATCCTGTATTTGCTGCAACATTCAACAGACAACATTTTATATGTGAACTGTCCCCAACATGTATGATACCTGTGTGCATAGGCCTGCCTATTTGCCATGTGTGTAAACCTGTCAACAATGTGACCCTGGGAGATGTCCCCTCACAGGAACTGTTGATATAATTTGAATATGTGCCATATATATGAATTGTGTGCAGTGCCTGGGTGGTAAGGAGAAACTATGAATAATGTCCTAGACATTGCAGACCACCTGGCAGCTCATGTGCCATATACATGAATTGTGTGCCCTGCCTGGGCGGTATGCAGTCACGTCAGAAATAATGCTCTAGGCATCAAAGACCACCTAACAGTTCATGTGCCATATATGTGAATCAAATGTACTGCCTGGGTGGTATGTGGACACATTATAAATAATGCACTAGGCACTGCAGCCCACATGTCTGTTCAGAAAATGGAAGGACTTTTTTATTATACATTACAGGTTCTCTGGATAAGGTGGGGGCATTGATAGAAAAGCAAGTGCATTCTGTGACACTCAGAACCACAAGTACTTTAAGGACATGGGCTATCTCACAGAAGCTAGGTGGTGTTGGTAGTCTCCTCTCTTCTGTTATCCTAGATAACCAGCTATGATCTTCCAAGTCTTATACCATGATATCAAGGAACTAGTTTAATATTTGTTAGGTTGCTTAAAACCTAGAGTATCACTAACGTGTCCTCTATAGGTTTCACTAAAGTCCCTGTAACTGAAATAGTTAATACTATGTGTGTATTTGCGTTCACAGAAATGGGCATGCCACGCATGCCCCTTGACTATGCCTGTGGGTAACACAGTTCATCTACGTACTTTACAGCATCCCTGTCGACTCAAAAATGGTCCATAATCAGTTATTCTGTCAGGTGGTAATGTATTATGTGTTGCCTGTATTTTCACTGTTAGCAAAGATGGCCAAAACAGGCAATACTATGAGCATCACCTCCAAAGTTGCTCCTAATCCATGTGTGTGGGTTAATGCTCCAGTTATTCCTAGTTTGGCTTCAAAACTGTACACCACAAATCTTGGCATTCAAAATGTGTAATCATGACTATGCAGCACTGCCTATTTATATGTCTATACAGACATGGTCGTTTGGATAGCAGAGAGTAATATTAGCCCCTGCATAATACTAAAGAATCTTACTCTGACTCAAAAGTTGACAGGCATATAGTGAATTTTTTATTAGAGCACAAAAAATAATCCTACTCAGAAGATATCCTTTCACATCTCAGCAAATTAGACCATTGGCATGTTTCAGCAGAACTGGCCATTAGTGTTGTATTAGCCCAGGTATCTGTATGTCATCTTATGGATCACGGAGCATCGGTTATTCAGATCTTCTTGATGCCCCCCAAAAGGCACCGTAGCATGTAGAAGGTACCCCCTCTTTCTTGGTACCAGAGACTTTAGAGAAGATGATCAGAGTTTAGGAGAGCATATGCTGATTAAACCAGTTAGCTCTAGGCCATCTTTTGCCAGGTGAGACTTCTTCAATGTTGAACTCCAGGAAAGTGTCAAGACAGCCAAAGCACTAATAAATAATGAGAAAGATACTACAAATGAAACAATTGGGACTACAAGTAGAAAGTGCCCTGAAAGAGAGTGTTAGTATTTAAAAAATAAGCAAGGATTACTGCAATACCTGTGTTTTTTTTTAATTCCAGTACTTGTTCATTAAATAAGCAATGATATAACATCTAAAAAGTTCAATCCAGTAATGGGCAAAAGAGGACAAGCATGGTAAGGTCCTGACATTTTGGTAAAGAAAGAGGAGGAATGCAGGCGAGCTTTCTATGATCAAAAGGGAGTTGGAGTTAAGAAGTTAACTCAAAAAGGAGTCTTCAGTGATGCATTAAAGGAACTTTATGTGTATCATCCTAGATGTGTTATACTTATTTCAAATCTTTATCACTCTGTCTCTCTTTCTAAGGATAGACAATGGATAGCATAAGCAAGCTCTGTAGTACTGGATGACATTTCTTTGACTTGGAAACAAATAAACTGTTAGTAGAGCTCTGGCCAAATTTCCCTTAGCCAGTAAGAAATCTACCTTGGGTCACCCCTGAAAAGAGGCTTAACAAAATGAAAATAAAATAAATACATGAGGTTAACATCACTGCACATACCAAGAAAAATAGAAAACAAAGTGCAGTTAATGCCATTATTCTAAATCATGCAAGACATGCTATTATTTCCATTGTGTCAGTGCAGTGGTTGGTGAGTTGGAATCACCTAGGGATTGTATGCTCTTCTTTTACAATGTTAGGTTTACAGTCCACACGTGATCCATTTCTTTGATATGTTTGTTTTATGACCACTTTTACTGTAATCACTGCAGTCGCTTCCTTTGCTAGGAAACTGTGGATATACTGCTATGTAGGCTACACTGATATATGGACTCCCCTGGTGTTATCATATTTTCTTTTTTAATGATGTTAAAATTATTGTAAAGATCCACTGCTCAACAGCTGATGGTTTCAGGGCTTGTGCAAGTTGGTACATCACAATACTTTACTGTATATCACCCTGCTGTGTAGATTTCACACTATTCTACATTCATGTATTGTCATACCACCCCCTTCCCCTATTGTGTTTGATAAGTGCCATGAGATCGTTTCATTCACCTGAGCTGCCACCAACTCATACACATGGAACCTCGGTTTAAGGTCTCATCTGAATGATGGACTTGCATGTCCAATTAGTGCATCCCAAGATTGTTTCTTCATTTTTGCTGTAAGGTATGAAGTGCCAATCTACTTTGGTTATAGATGACCGTCCATACTTCTTTCTGTCAACTGTCACAAAATGAAGACAGCAGAAAGATGACTGCTTTTCTTACAAGTCCTTTGTGGGCATGCGTGTTTTGTTTCAATCTATGTTTTTACAAATTATACGTTGAAAATGGGAGTGTATGATAGATATGAACATGAGAAGTAAACAGAGGATAAAAGAAAAGGGGAGCCAATATGGAATGAGCAGAATGGAGTTGGAATAGGGGCTCTATACATTCACAAACCAATGATAAATGACCCCACATATACATTTGTTACAAAATGCCAATACTTTGACATCATTTATAACCTGATGATAACAATCAAAAATGAAACTAGCACCCAATGTCATGTGTTACCCTGTATTAATCTTGATCAATAGAGCCATCAATGAACAATACATCCCAAGATTTGGAAAATTTCCTATGTTATCCCACTACACAAAGGTGGCTCCTAAATAGAACTCTCCAATTATAGACAAATATCCATTCTATCACCTCTTTCAAAATTTTGGAAAAATGTATCCACTCTCAATTATTGGACCATCTATTACTAAAACATTTTGTAACCAATTCCCAACATGGATTTTGATCCAGACACAGCACCACAACTGCCCTCTTAGATTTCACTAACACTATAAACCAGCTCAGAAATGATGGGAAACTTGTCTTCTTTATCTTTCTAGATATGTCGAAGGCATTTGACACAGTATCCCACCAACATCTCTTAAATGAGCTCACATCTCTTAAGATATCACAAGAAGCCCCTTTCTGTTTCCACAGCTATCTATCCAATTGCCAACAAGCTGTGAACTGGCAAAATGATCTCTCTTCCACATTACTTGTTACAGTTGGTGTCCCACAAGGCTCAGTTCTAGGTCCACCCCTCTTTTCTATCTTTGCAAATAAACTTTTCACTGCTACTATCCTAGCCATAATCATCCAATATGCAGATGACTCCACTCTCATCTGTGCTGCACCCTCCCTGCCACAACTTCAAGAAATCACCCAAAAATCAATTTCTGCCATCAAATCCTACCTATACAACTACCAACTTATTCTAAATCCTAACAAAACCAAATGTATGCTCTTCCCCAACAACTGTAACAAGTCCAATACCCACAGTCATCCCTTTAAGATCATTTCATTTAACAACACATAAATCAAGCTAATCTCAGATACCAATCTACTGGGTGTCACCATTGACAACAGTTTGAGATTTGACAAACTTGTGTAACTTCTTATTAAAAAACCCACATAAAGTTAGGATCTCTCTATGTAGTTAAGACTTACCTTACCAACACCTCCAGACAAGCAATCACCAGGACCCACCTTTTATCTATACTACTGTATGCATCCCCTATATTCACAAACCTTAGAAAATCTGACCTAAACAAACTAGAGGCATGTTACCATAAAATTGCCACATTCACGGCAAGCCTACTGCACAGAACCTATCATTGTGTTGCTCTCCAACAACTAAAATGGCTAGAGCTATCCAACCTCTTATATTTCAACTAACATACACTATCTCATATATCAACTTGATAAATGCCCAGCCCTCCAAAATCAAGTACAAACCCACACCAATAAAAGACCCCCTAAGATCTTCAAACAAATTCCTGCTAAAAGTTTCCAAATCTGATAACAGCCTTGGTGACTCCTTTATTCAAATCATGTCTCTAAATCATGGAATTCCATCCCTCTCAATATACTTAACACCAGTAACCCTGCCATGTAAAAAAAAAACACTGCTCAAAACTCATTTTAATGACAACTGATTATGGTCCTGCACATCCCCAGGCTGAGCTGTAATGTTATTGTTATTGTTTTGTTCTCCTCTCCTCCAACACTTTTGCTTCTTCTTTACTTCTTTACTCTTATTTACTTGTCGATCCTATCTCCCCTCTTAAGCTCTGCAACTCTCTTCTACAGCTACATTTCTCAATATTTCTACTCACCCATCCCCTCTTCCACTCTCATATTATATGTTCTCCTGATCTTATAACTCATCTAAATTCTCTCTAAATACTGAACAGTTTTTTTCTAAATTTAGATTGATATTGCCTGTGACTCTGTTAATACCTGTATCTTCATTTTGAGCTATGCTATAGAAGTGTATTCTCCTTGTTGTTTTTTCCCAAAACTTCATTATATTGCTTATATTTCTGTATTCTTTCCTCCTCGAATTTTGCATGATGATCCTGTTTTCTATGACCAAATTTTCTATACTCTGGTAGTACTGTGTTATTTATACTGTTAAACTAGAATTTGTCCTTGTTCTATTCTACAAGTTTTTTTTTACTTTATTTATTTAATATTTGTTTACGGGGTAAGTCCAACTGGGCCAGGAACCCATATGAGTAGAAATATTGAGAAATGTAGCTGTAGAAGAGAGTTGCAGAGCTTAAGAGAGGAGATAGGATTGACAAGTAAATAAGAGAAAAGAAGTAAAGAAGAAGCAAAAGTGTTGGAGGAGAGGAAAACAAAACAATAACAATAATGTTACAGCTCAGACTGGGGATGTGCAGGACCATAATCAGTTGTCATTTAAATGAGTTTTGAGCAGTGTTTTTGAACATGGCAGGGTTGCTGGTGTTAAGTGTATTGAGAGGGATGGAATTCCATGATTTAGAGACATGATTTGAATAAAGGAGTCACCAAGGCTGTTACCAGATTTGGAAACTTTTAGCAGGAATTTGTTTGAAGATCTTAGGTGGCTGTTATTGGTGTGGGTTTGTACGAGATTTTGAAGGGTTGGGCATTTATCAGGTTGATATATGACAGAGTGAGTTTCTGTAAGTTGGTTAAAGTATAAGAGGTTAGACAGCTCTAGCCATTTTAGTTGTTGGAGAGCAATACAATGATGGGTTCTGTGCAGCAGGTTTGCAGTTTATTTGGCGCTTTTATGGTAACATGCCTCTAGTTTGTTTAAGTTAGATTTTCTAAGGTTTGTGAATATAGGGGAGGCATACAGTAGTATAGATAAAAGGTGGGCCCTGGCATTTGCTTGTCTGGAGGTGTTGGTAAGGTAAGTCTTAACTACATAGAGATATCCTAACTTTATGTGAGTTTTTTAATACGAAGTAACACAAGTTTGTCAAATCTTAAACTGTTGTCAATGGTGACACCTAGTAGCTTGGTATCTGAGATTGGCTTGATTTATGCGTTGTTAGATAAAATGATCTTAAAGGGATGACTGTGGGTATCAGACTTGTTATAGTTGTTGGGGAAGAGCATACATTTGGTTTTGTTAGGATTTAGAATAAGTTGGTAGTTGTATAGGTAGGATTCGATGGCAGAACAGGATTTTTCTGTAATTTCTTGAAGTTGTGGCAGGGAGTGTGCAGCACAGATGAGAGTGGAGTCATCTGCATATTGGATGATAGTGGCTAGACTAGTAACAGTGTGAAGTTTGTTTGCAAAGATAGAAAAGAGGGGTGGGCCTAGAACTGAGCCCTGTGGGACACCAACTGTAGCAGGTAACATGGAAGAGAGATCATTTTGCCAGCTCACAGCTTTGGCAATTGGATAGATAGTTGTGGAAACAGAAGGGGGCTTCTTGTGATATCGTAAGAGATGTGAGCTCATTTAAGAGATGTTGGTGGGATACTGTGTCAAATGCCTTCAACATATCTAGAAAGATAGAGGAGACAAGTTTCCCATCATTTCTGAGCTGGTTTATAGTGTTAGTGAAATCTAAGTGGGCAGTTGTGGTGCTGTGTCTGGATCAAAATCCATGTTGGGAATCGGTTAGGAGATTTTTAGTTAATAGATGTTCCAATAACTGAGTGGATAAATTTTTTCAAAAATTTTGGAAGAGGTGATAGAATGGATATTGGTCTATAACTGGAGAGTTCTATTGAGGAGCCACCTTTGTGTAGTGGGATAACATAGGAAAATTTCCAAATCTTGGGATGTATTGTTCATTGATGGATCTATTGATCAAGATGAATACAGGGTAACACATGACATTAGGTGCTAGTTTCATTTTTGATTCTTGTCATCATGTTATAAATGAAGTCAAAGGATTGTCATTTTGTAACAAATTTATATGTGAATAAATATTATATTTCAATGTCATTTATCATTGGTCTGTGAATGTTTAGAGCCACTATTCCAACTCCATTCTGCTCATTCCATATTGGCTCCCCTATTTTTATCCTCTGTTTACTGCCCATGTTCATATCTATCATATACTCTCATTTTCAACGTATAATTTGCAAAAACATAGACTGAAACAAAACACACATGCCACAAAGGACTTGTAAGAAAAGCAGTCATCTTTCTGCTGTCTTCATTTTGTGACAGTTTACAGAAAGAAGTATGGATGGTCATCTATAACCAAAGTAGACTGGCACTTCATACCTTATAGCAAAAATGAAGAAACAATCTTGGGATGCACTAATTGGACATGCAAGTCCATCATTCAGATGAGACCTTAAACTGAGATTCCATGTGTATGAGTTGGTGGCAGCTCAGGTGAATGAAACAATCTCATGGCACTTATCAAACACAGTAGGGGAAGGGGGTGGTATGACAATAAATGAATGTAGAATAGTGTGAAATCTACACAGCAGGGTGATATACAGTAAAGTATTGTGATGTACCAACTTGCACAAGCCCTGAAATAATCAGCTGTTGAGCAGTGCATCTTTACAATAATTTTAATATCATTAAAAAAGAAAATATGATAACACCAGGGGAGTCCATATATCAATGTAGCCTACATGGCAGTATATCCACAGTCTCCTAGCAAAGGAAGCAAATTTCCATTTTTCCAGTTGTCAGACTTTACCTTTCTCTGCAACAATTTATTCCTTCTGTTGTAGAGTTTGTTTATGGCAGGGGTCCACCAGATTGGCTTCCTTTTTTTAGAGGAGAGTGTCTTGGTTCTGTTTGGTATGGCCCTATCTATGCAGTTGTGTAGGTGCTCATACAGTGCCTTGGTGTGAGATTCAGCAGCCATACTTCCATTCTCCATTTCTATGGGTGACGTGAAGCTTGCCACTTCTGTCCTTAGAAGCTCAGTTAGCTTTGGAGAAGTTTTTCACTGTGGTTTCTTTTTCGGGGGTGGGGCGGGATTTTGATATCAATGGTGATTAACTTGTGGTCGAATCGAACCAAGGAGGCGTTTATCATAGAGTAGAGCAGAGGTCCCCATGTTTGTAATGACTTGGTCAAGAATGTTTTTTCCCCTAGTGGGAGTGAGGATGAGTTGGTCTAAGGCATTGGAGTTGATGAATTCTAGGAAGCATTTGGCAAAAGAGTTGGAGCAGGAGTAGTTGTTCCAACTAATGGAGGGGTAGTTAAAGTCTCCCAGTATAAGGGTATTAGGCTGGACTTTTATATTTTCCAGAGTGTCCAGGAATGCAGAATGGCAGTCCTGGGACATTGTGGGGGATCTGTAGCAGGCTATGACATGGACTGCAGTTTTGTCCAGTGTTAACTGTACCTGAAGTATTTCTAACGCGTTATGCTGGGTAACAAGTCTGGAGGTGTGTATATCTTTTATGAAGATGGATACACCTCCACCTTTGGGGGTTTGGTCATCACATCTTTTAGGGGTTTGGTTCAGATTAGGGGGCAGAAAGGTGTGATAAGCATTGTAACCTGGTAGTGCAGGGGTGCTCTCAGGAGCCTTGAAACAGGTCTCTATTACTGCACAGATGCCGATGTTCTAGAGTTTGAGGGGGATATAATCCCATTTTGAACATGAGTTTGGTGTGTTTATCTATTCTTTTGACCAGCTTGAAGGTTAAAAATAGGAGTACAGGACAGAGGTGAAAAATGGACACAAGCAGAGGGTAGAGCATTAGGTAAGAAGGCCTGTACAGAATGGAGATGGGATAGGAATATACTTATAAACTTTTTAGCTCAATTCTATTGCTGACCTAAAACACATATTTGTAATTATTTACAGACAGTAATTAACAATGCTTTGTCAGCCAACTAAAATTATTAGGCTGAACAACTGTAGCCAAACATATCTACATTACTGAAATATTTGTACCACTCTGTCTCCATTATAAAAGGCTTCTTTCAGTGCAATCTTCTCATCAGGCCTTCTGTAGCCATGTCTAGTGGGAAGTTATACAAATTTTGTTGCTGTGGTTGGTTAGGACCATAATTACTATATAGCTCACCACAGACCATTTGATATGATCCATGCTGCTACCCCCAAAGCAGAGGCCATGGCATGGGAACTGAAGTTAAGAAGGTGGTAAGCTATCTACTGAACCACCCCTAATGGGGATGAGTGCCTGGCTTCACTTAAAATAGTTTCATAGTGCAGTGATGGATATTGGAGCAAAGCTAGATAGGCTGCAGAGAATTTCAATAGCTAATGCCCTAGGTATATAGTACTACTATCAGTATCTTCTCCAATGTCTGCCTCTTAGTCACATTGCAGTTTATGCTATCTGTCTCACTTTTGGCATATTTCTTCAGAGGACCTGAGAATCCATTTATAGTTAAGGAGACTGGAACTGCAGGCAGAAGAAAGGGAGAGAATGTGACATCTGGAGGCTGAAGGAAGGGAGAGAATGCAATATCTGGAATCTGAGGAGAAGCAGCATCAATATGAAAAGGAGACCAAATGACTGGAGAATGAAGAGAGACTACACCCCGAACCCCAACAAATGGAAGCCAAATGTCTTAAAATGGAATCAAAGAGCCTGAGGCATTTAGAAGCTGAGGAAAATGAGAGACAGTGCCATCATGAAGTGGACCTTCTTACCCTTTGAGAGGGTCATGGAGGTAATGGGGAAGCGAATAACTGGACCCCAGAAGCTGTAAAGATCAGTAAACTTTTTCCATAATACAGGGATGCATATGACTTTGATAGTTTTATTCATATATTTGAGAGGGTATGTAGGCAGTATGATGTTGACCGTGAGCTCCAGGTTTGGCTCCTGACTTCCTTACTTCTTGATAAAGCTGTTCAGGCAATGTCCAAATTTTCTCATGTAGATTGAATTATGTTAAAATTAAGTCATAGCTTCAAGATTGTTTTAACTAACACATGAAGCTTATAGAAAAAGTTTCATGAACACAGACACAAGGCAGATGAAAGCATACTTGATTATATTGCTGACTTAAGCACTTCCTTTCACAAATGGGTGCATGGTTGTCAGGTCTTTTGGTGGAGGAACAAGTCCTCAGTAATTTGGCTGATGACATGAGAATCTGCTTAGCAGACAGAGAGTGTAACTCTGCAGAGGAGTTGGGTAGACAAGGGCATCTCTACTTAGAAGAGCACCAATGCACAAGAAATGCTGCACACAGATGTAAGGGAACCCATGGTGGGACAGTCTAAACCTCTCCAACTGAGTACACCAGAAACAGGGGAAACTACTAGTCCAAGTACACAGTTAGGGATTAGATGTTTTAAATGTAACCAGAGGGGCCACATAGCAATCAAATGTCCATTGAGGCAAGGTGAGAAACAGAAGTTGAGGAAGCCAGCAGGTGGTGATGACAAGCTGCCAGTGGTAAGTTGTTTGGAAAAAACAGGGCTGCTGATCTATCACCAAAATGTATATCCTATTTTAGTAGATGGTAAACAGGTCACTGCTAAGAGAGACACAGCTCCGGATATAACCATTGTGAGACCTCCAGTAGTTAGAGAAGCACAGTACTTGCTTGGACAGTCCACTCCAGTTAGAGCTTTGGGAGGGACTCCATTCCAATACCTTTGGCTAAGGTTCATCTTGACTGGGGGGATGGAAGAGGAAGCAATCAGGTAGGTATGTTTGAGGATATTCCTGCAGATGTCCTGATAAGGAATGACTTTGATGATGCAGTGCCTTGTGTGCATGCCGTGACACCTAGTCAGACTTGGAGACAGGCATATAGGTCCAGTAGCCTGGGGAAGACCCAGACAGATCTCATACCTGAAGTTGAGATTGGTGTGGTGGCTATTTCAGAGAATGATCTATCATGTAGCAGTAAATCTGAAAGTGAGCCACATCTGCTGGTAGGTACTGATGGTCCCTTGGACACAGTGACTGCAACAACAGAGGTGAGTGATAGTACCCAGACTGACAGTGAGGCACAACTCCTGTAAGTTTCTAGGTTTATTGGGAAAGAGGAGCTTGTGTTGGAGAATATTTCTGCAGATGTCCTGATAGGGAATGACTGTGATGATGTGGTGCCTTATGTGTATGTAGTAACACATATTCAGGCTAAGAGACAGGTATGGAGGTCTTGTAGCCTGTGAAGATCCACACAGATCTTGTACCTGAAGCTGGGACTGGTGGAGAAGGAGCTATCATGTAGTAGTACATCTGAAAGAGAACCACAGCTGCTGATGTGCCCTTGGATACAGTGACTGCAAGGATAGGGGGAAGTGATAGTACTGAGACTGACAATGAGGTACAGATGTTGGAAGTTACTGTGCTTCCTGTGGAAGAGGTGCTTGGGAGGGTCAGAAAGGTAAAGTTGAAACAGACTCAACTCATGACCACACATTACAAAGCTTGAGGGAGATGGCTATGGAACCACTTGAGGTTCAAGGAAGAGTGGAGTCTGTGTACGGGAACAAAGATTTGTTGTATAAGAGGTGGGCTCCTGAAGGTGGGCAAGAAGGCAAAGTAGTGCAGTCTTGAGCCTATTGTTTGCCACTTCTAGCTATATTCCTAGTACAGCAGATGGTAGAGCCTAGACCCTGCCATCTGCCATTTCTAACTATAGTTTCTAATATTCCATTTGTAAGTGACGTGGATGTAAAAAAGGTAGGAAATGCTTTGAAGAAATTTTCAACAGGGTAGATTTCCCATGGGAGATACTGACTGACCAAGGTGCCAACTTGATGTCAAACATTCTGACTTGTTTTTGGAAACATTGTGGGATGAAACATTTAGAGACCCCCCCTAACTATCCCAGACTAATGGTCTTGTAGAGTGGTTAAATTCTACATTAAAGACTATGCTACAGGCATTTTCAGACCAGTTTAAAAGGTTAGGACTAACCATTAAAATCAGTAAGTGTCAGGTGGGAATGGCAGAGGTCGTTCTCTTAGGACCCAGAGTTTGGAGTGGTAAGATTAGGCCAGAACCTGTCAAAGTGGAACCTATTCAAGCATGGCCACCTCCTCCCATTACTAAAAAGCAAGTGACAGCATTTGCAGGAACAGCTGGAAATTTTTTGCCCAATTATAGTACAATGGCTGTACCCCTTACTAACCCAACTAGAAAAAATAAATCAAACAAGGTAGTGTGGATCACAGATTGCGAGCAGGCATTCTAAGAACTCAAGGAGATGTTGGGAGGACCCCCTGTGTTGGCCAGACCAGATTATAGTGAATAATTTGTTGTGCAAATGGATACTTCAGATTGTGAGGTGGGGCTAAGCTCAGACACGTTTCCTCAGAAGAAGAAGAACACTGAAGTGGGGTTAATAATTCCAATGTATATGGATTGTCCAGGAGGGGAGTGAGTTGATATTCCCAGGCAAACCCAGTTTTCTTAAGTATTGTTTTTCAAGGGTCACTTGAAAACAATGCTTGAGTCAGGGAGGGTGGAAATGTAAAGAAATTAGACACTATTTGTATTAGTTTGTCTGGCTGAGTTTTTTACATGGTTTTGGATTGGTATGTGAATTGTATGCCAGTATGACTAGCTGTGATGTTGGAAATTAGTTCTTGCATGTTGATTTGTGATCTGTTTATGCAGAATGGTAAGACTTGAACAGTGTCCTTTTGCATTTCTAACTGCATGTTTGTGAAGACAGATTCTAAAGGCAAACTGTCTCAGATTCAGCTAATCAGCAGATGTCATCGGAATGTTGACGGTTGCTATATGTTACTGTCAGAAGCTGAAAAACAGGAAAGAGCTTTTAGAAAACAGCTGGTCGACTTTCAAAATATGAAATGAAAATTAGAAGTGGAACAGTTGACAGTTAGGCTAGTATATAAAATAGCCTGTTGAAGTCAGTTGTCAATTGTTCATAGATGTACTGTGTAGTGGATACTCAAAAGGATGCACTAAGAACTGTAAGCCTGCCTGTGTTCTGTGGTAGGAATTTGGTTTAGGTCAGGGACAGTGTTCTTTAGTCAGATAGGAAAATTATTACTAATCAGACCAATTAGAGTTTTTGTAAATGTTGGATTTCTATCCTACAATATTGATTTTGATTTCCTGGTGATTGAGCCCCATTTACTAGAAGTTATTGTTTTATATTTTTAATAATTTTTCTCAATATTAAATACTTTTATTAACTTACTTTGTGGCTGGTCAATCAATGTTTTTCTTTAGTGATTTGAGAGTGCTTATACTTGCTTTGATGATTCCCAGGGCTACTACAAAAGCCTGCTTTCTTAAGTCCTTTGTTACTATTTATTTCAATATTTAATCTTCATAATCACACACCCCTTTAGAAGGGCATGAAGACACTCTGATTGGTAGCAGCATTACCATATTATTTTGGGGAAAGGATACAGCTGGAAATCTGTGTCAGACTTTCCCAGAAGTGTTTGGATGTGTTAGATTTAATTTATTTAAGTGTGAATATATCACAGGTCTTAAACTGGGACACATTGCTCTGAAGTGTGTATTATGGAGTTACATTAAGGGTGGACAGAAGTATACCATCCAGTGCCAGGCTATAGAGCATGTTCTCGTTGTGCTCTTAGGGGAACATTGTGAAACATTACCCCTGTTTAAGTGACAGTATGACATTGGAGTCAGTAGTGAGGATTGAAGCTCCTTAGTTACTGACCCAGGATAGTAAGGGATGTCATATTATTTGGTGGCAGTTTGGTGGTATATTACCTGGACATCACAGTACATAAGGATTGTTTTTCAGACTACTGCAATGTAGACATCAATGAATCTGAACCTATGCCTGTCTAACTGATAGTCTCTAACCAAGCACATTAGCAGGTGAAGCCAAAAAACTTTTATAGTGAAGGTGTCTGAAAACAAAGATTTCAATAAAATGTTAGAATGGCAACATCCACTTGCAGAAGATGTGGGCAGGGTTATAACACAGTATTATATTTTTATAGCTGCAATTTCAATTGCATGTCTAGTTGTAGTGCTGGATCGTACTTAACAGGATATGTTTTGTTTTGGTGTGTTCATAGATGAATTTTATGTTGGCACAAGCACTGTAAAACTACCCTCATCTGATGTTGGTGGATATCTTACCTCTGACAATGATGGTAGAGATAATCTGTCAGAGTCATGGGTACAGAGCATGTGCTGAACACCCACATTCCCTCTTCAGAGTATGGAAATGGTCTCTATGCCTGCACATACCAAGGACATGTTACCATCTCACATTAACCAGACTGATGAGAACATTATTGATCAGGGAAGTGTGGTGGCTCCCAGTAGAAACAGATATAAATCTGCCCCTAGCCATCATGGACAGGAGAGTTACACAAAATAGTTTTTTTTCTGGTGCTGGATGGAAGTTTAGTTACCACCCCCCCCCCCCCGCCAAGGTTGGTGTGTCATTAGCTACCATCCATTATATGTGTAGGCACTTTGTGGGGTCACAGGCAAGTTCCAATAATGCCTTAGCAGAGGTTGTGAGGGTGATTTAGGCTGTGCATGCTGACTTATGGTAGTGCATGATCTGTATGTGTGACTCATTTGATAGAATGAATCACACACTGGAACATGCAGTGTTTTCATCGTCATGGCCAGTCATCTGCCAGATCTTCGGATGTTAACTCACCTGGCTGTGGATGAGTGTGGTCATATTCCCACACTCCTAGTACTTCCACAGTAACACTGGTTGTGAATAAGTCTACAGCTAGGAGAGGCCATCCCCATTGTCCTAGTTATCATCATGTGGGCACATCCTTAAACACACATCAGTCACAGTCAGATAGTGCACCAACATCTAACCAAAGTCATGGAACCGCCAGTGAAATTCATGGCAGAGCCAGCCATCATAGGTGGGAGTATGCAGAGAAAGCCAGACCCTCTGTTATGCATGACATATAATTGTCGAGTAAGCCATGATGAAGTGCTGCACCATGTTCTGAGGCTATGCCCTTGTAGACATATACACAAAACCACAGCCTCCAGTACATCCCACAGAACCACTGACTGTGGCCTTCCCAACATTAACTCCCTAATACTAGTTCTTACACTTACTCTACATTTTTTTTCTTTTTATACATCTTAGTGCTTCCACACAGACACTTACCTGTGAAATAAATGTACTCCTGTATTCCCTTCCCCATCTGTGCAAATAATGATAACTGCACACTGCCATTTCTGCATTGTTATTTTGGTCACCTATGTCTGATGCACAGCGTGACCAGCCTATGCACTGTTAAGCACAATCTGTTGTTTTTGTGTGCATCATTGTTACTCTATGCATCTGATTATCTCTTGTACATTTATGTTATAAAGCTATGTGTGCAATCCACTGCCTTGTTGCTAGTACCATGACACATTGTACCCACATATATTTAACATGGTCATCCCCTACTGCTGGCATCTCCTCTGACTCTTCAGCTGCCACTATGTGTGATGCTGGGAACTGTGGTTCCTACTAGAGGCCACACTGATTTAACTGCTTCCTAACTATAATATTGTGTAACACATAACACACGATAAGTATTTTTGCATACGTGGCAGGGTCTTTCTGTTAGGCACCACTAGATTCATTCAGTCAGGAAAAACATAACCTCAGCAGCAAAATCACATGTTCTGTGATGTTTTGGGTTTATGATAGGGCATTTTGGTAACCATTTTTAGTTTTGGTTATGAGGATTACAAAGTGGCATCATGATCCACTTGTGCCATGGCACTAATGTTAACTACTGAGTTCTCTAGCTTGTGTAACTAAATAGGTATGGGTTTTAATCTCACAGCAGTCAACTTGAATATATGTGTGTGTAATGATTCAGCTATCCAGACTTCCTAGGCATATCCAGCATCACCCACAAGAATCCCCTGTTGGAAGTTACCCATGCAAACTGTTAGCAGAAGTCACATGTTTGCCATATGTGGGAGTTATGGAATCTGTCTGGGTGGCCAGCACACACATTATAGATGATCTCCAGTTTATTACAGACTGACATCTGAGGGAGTGTGTTTCAAATACCTCCTTCCCATTTCACCAGGTAGGGCCTTTATTTCAATGTGGGAGCAGTCTATAGCCTCCACAGTATTGTTCTCTTCTCAGTGGGATCTGAGAACTTTGTATGTTACACCATATGCTAAAGCATGGTATCAGGACACTGGTAGAGTATTCTTGAGGTAGATGCCCAAGATACTCCCACTGTGTCCTCAGTGTGTTGCCAAAAGACCCCTGTAGCTATTACATGAAAAGCCATACATACCTTTATGTCCACTTGGATAGGTATTCCACAACTCTTATGGGACTGCAGATAAGGTAGATATGTTTCCATATTTTTTGCATGGTGTCTCTATCCACATAGTACCAATTCACTGTCACTGAACATCTGGTCCTGAATAAACCTAAAGCATGTGTGACATTGCTGTGTGGCATTTTAACATTTCTGAATTGCTCCACCATGTATTTTGCTAGATTAGCATATGTGGCACTTCATTATGTAAACAAATAAAATCTTCTGATGTTCAGATGGGTCCCAGTCACCAAAATGAATAACAGAAAACAAAAGCAGGCAAGGACTAGTACAAAATCAATTTTAAACTGTAACCGAGAATTTTTATGGGTTAGAATTAACATTGTTCTTAATAATTAATAGTTATCATGTGACTAATTGAGTGGGCTAGATTTTGTAAAAATTTAATGAGAGCATAACTGTTTTTTTTTTCAGCACTGAAAAACAGTTGTTTTAACTTGAAAGCTTTGCATTTTATTGTTTTTCTGTGTGGAATAAATTTTTGGATGGTTGAATCCTTCTTTGCTTTTGTTTTCTGCACTTCATTATGTGATCATTAGCATATAACATGACCATCCATGTTATTTTGTCTGGCTGGATCATGTTGTTTGGTTTTCTGAGCAGCACATACCATGTGCATGGCTAGTAATTCTGCAAATTCACTTAGTGTAATGCAGCAAAGTTTTATGAATTTGAAATTACAATTTACAAACTATTCACTATTGTGATATGGTCAGAGACAGAGTAGTTAAATATTGCTGGTTCTTCAGTGGATCCTAGGCTAACTGTCATGAATGGCTGCTTTAAGCCTAGCCAATATCCTGAGCTCAGAACCAAACCTTATACTTTGTGTCTATGAGGTGAAGACCTTAACCATTGTGTCAACACCTCCCTCCCTTATGGTCAGTTTGATGAAACTTACTGTGAGTGATCCCAAAGGTATCACAAATGCATGTGCAGGATGCATAAAACTGGAAATGTTAAAAAGTTGTGTGTACAACTCAATGTAGCAAAGAATTAGCATATTTCAAATAATATATACAATATATGGAACTTAGAAAAAGTATCACCTGAAAACGTAAATGATGACATACACTGCAAAAGATACTTGCCCACTTCATGAATAATTTTAAAGATATTGTAAGTAATAATTTATCACATTATAGACAATATCATAATTTACCCATTTCTATAAAAACTGTAAGAATTGTAAAAGAAACTACAGGGCATAATACGACTTAATATGAAACCTTACAATCAGGTGAACAAAAATATTACTTTGAGTCTGTGATTTAGCCTGCATGATTAGACACATACTGTAATTTGTGTGTAAATTCATATAGAGAAAAATAACACACTCAGGATCCTACGAATGATAAAATAAACTTTAAAATGTGGATTTTTTGAATTGCAACATCATGTAAAGGCACTGTGGTGAATATCCTTCCTGTCTGTACTTCCTGAGTAGCATATACTGTCAGAGATATTATCATCTCTTTGACTTTTATTCGATTTATAACTACTTTTATTGAATACATGACAATGCCATAGTGTAACTTCCTAAGAGCAGATAAAAAGCCATACAAGTAGTTTTATGAGTGGAGTTTACTTTTTTTCCTGCACACCAGCAACAGTATTTATCCATCCATCCACCCATCCTCATCCCCTTTTCCCATTCTTAAACATGGGGTCGGGGCATCACTTCAGCTGTGACAAATCATCTAGAGCCATGCTTTACACTGCCAGGTGGCTAGCCCTGCCATGGTAGTTCATCTGTACCACACACTCACAAAATCTTTAATTTATAGTTCTTTATCTACTTTAATTTTATCCTTTTACTTTGCTCTATCATGGAAAAGACAAGTTAGATAACATCAGGCAAGGTCTGACATTTAACGTAAAATTTACTAAAATAAATAAAAAGGTCTATGATGCTGACACCTGTGTGGTCACACTCCAGATTATTAACTTGAGGCATTCTTTTTAGAGCAAATGGTTAAATGGATGCAAAAGATATACCCTGGGATTCAATAAACTCCATGCAAGAATAGTGCTATTCCTGCATGGAGTGGTTCGTCTCCGTGCAGCCACAGCAATGCGCCTTGCATATTCACGAAGGTGCGCTGTTGTTTAGGCTAAATGGACACAAACTGTGAATAAGTGCAGGGGGCATGTTTAAGTAGTGCAGGAACTACGAACTTGCCCCCTGCACTCAGAAAGTGCAGTATGGCACTTTCTAAACACAGTCCGGCATAATATTAGAGAATTTTCTAATATTATGCGAGTATTTTAGTGTCTGTCCACATACACTAAAATGAAATAAATGAACATTTCAGTCTCCATGGATACTAAAATATGTACGGCAGCAGGAAAGCAATGCAGGAGGTGTGTGAGAGGTCTGTGACACACCCCCTGCATTGTAAAAGTGCCATATGACACCTTGCAACCTGCTAAAGCAGAAACTGTGTACAAAGGCACAAATAATGGGGGGGGGGGCCTAAAAAGAAGCACATTTGAAATATTGCCCTCACAAACTTAGAAAGTTGATAGAAAACAGGACACGCATTAGCATGAATTTCTGAAGTATAGAAGTCTGACAGTCAAATGTATGCCATTATTTCCTGACTGCAGTCCTCAATGACTTGTCAGAAAACCCCAACATTCACTATGTAACATAATAATATAATAATAATATAATACATTTTTTTACATGCTAAGGAATATTTAAGCATAGCTAAGAGGGTGTGCGCGTTATGTCCCTCAACTACGAATTGCTTAAACATCCCATAGGAGATAAATAGAAATATGCAGCTGAAATTCCTAAGCAGAGATAGTGTAGTGGTAAGAGTCCAGGCTTTACATGCAGGTGTTCATGATTCTAGTACTAAAACAGGCAAGTTATTTTCATATGGGAAAGCAGTGTTAAAATTATTTTTTTAACTTAAAGTATGTAGCAACTGTTTTTTGTCAACCAGGGCAGTATAGCTGGTGTAAAATGGAAGTGTGAGTGCATGTACAATGTGAAATCACCCATGTATACACAAGTGTCCCATACAGTATAGTCACACCCCTTGCTAATGTCATGAAAGCACATAGAGGGATATCATGTAAAGTAAATCATATACACCTACTAAATGAAGCCAGTATCCTGATATTTTTTTAAATGAAAAGTGAGCAATTGTCAGCTATGCCCAGCTATGCTTACCAGGTTTAAGCATTGCTTAGACATGAATGCTAAGCAGCAGGTAGATCAGCTAAGCAGAGTTATGCACTATTAAGCAGTGTTCAGCAATTACCCCTTTAAGCACTGTTCAAACCGGCTTAGGGGGCTTGCACATTGCTAAGCTGGGCTCAGCATTTTAGAAATGGTCCAATGATGGCAAAGGGTGGAAATATGGCCTTATTTAAACTGTGCAGGTGGCAATACAGCCATAACCTGTTTAGTTTGATCTCTGCAGTAACATGTCTGACATTGGAGTGGGAGTGTACTTTTGGGCGCAGAGCTGGAGCATCCAGGGTCATGGTTGGACACCTTGTCATAAACCATGATGAGAGACTGCTGCAGGGCCAGTACCAGGGCTCATAGTCCAAAACAGAGGCCTGTGACCGTCTTGCATGTGATCTCACCAGTGCTACTGGCAACCCCCAGACTAGTGAGCAGGTACGGCACAACTATGCTGACCTAAACCGGAGGAAGGGGGTGCTCTTGGCCCAGTGGATTCAATATGCATGGGCACAGAATGCTCCAGTAGTGATTAAGTATCACTAGCAAGTAGTTTGTAGCAAATACTAGCCTATGAATGTGATAGACAGGTATGCATCATGTTTGTTTCTCTCCCCTACAGCTGCAGCAGAGAGGGCTATGAACATCAAAGCCCATGGTGACAGACTCCTGAGGCTGTGCTGACAGGCTGGTGAGTACAAATCTATCTTGCAGTATATTGTTCAAATAGCTAACAAGGCATACATTGCTTATTGCTAGTAGGTATACTGTTACTGTGTGAACTGAATAAATACAAATGTTTGACAGACTAATATTGATGTGAAATAAAACTACCTAAAGAAAACTGTTATGTTTATTCTGGTATGTGGTTGTAGACATTTAGAATGTATACAGATTCTACACAACAAATGTGGCTGTGACAGCATACATTAACTGATCTTCCTTTGTGAACCAGCTGGAATAAGTACTGTAGATGGTGGAGCTGTAAAACAAGATATAACTGAAATGTGAAATATATACTGCACTAAGCTCTGAACCCTGAATAGTAATGTGTGAATTTTCAAATTGTGTTCCATCCTGCATTCCCTTGTGTTAACCTTAGCTTTCCAGATTGTAGTAATCTGAAGGATTAATGCACAGTACAATAACTGTCAAGCATGCATCACAGGAGTGCAACAACAGACTGTCTAAACAAAACACTATTAGGCAGAAACCAGTGAAACTCAAACAGCAGCTCCTCAGTAGCTTAGTGTGATGAGAAATAGCTTAGTTGTTAATGTTGCATACATAGACATGGTTCAAATCCAGGGAGTGGTACTCAGATGTGTGCATATCTACACACAAGGAATCTGGAATAAATGTAAAAACAGTCAGGTAGTGTTAATGGATATTTTCTCCACAGGTTGTACAGGTAAGGAAATGTTGGTAGCAGCTGTATGAAGGCTATACTAATAAACTGTGTACCACTGTTTAACTGTCCCACCACATGCCTGCAAATTACAACAGGATAGGTACATACAACATGCACTCTTCTCAATACATGTCTCTCAAGTGTCACATTATCACAGCTAGTGGTCACTGCTGCCAATAAACCTGGACACAGGAAACCAGTTGAAGTATGCCAGTAGCACACTCACATAACAGCACTTCAGAGTACCCCTCCTGTGCCAGATATGTAACCCTGACATGTACGAGTCCCCTCTAAGCATGTACCCAGAGTTGTCACAGTTTGCCCCATACCATTCCAGGCTGACAGTTTGAGAGATATATTTGTGCTACAGAAGCTATGGACCATAGGCAGATGTAAAGAGAGGACAGACCCATAGAGTATTGAGCAGTACTGTTATAGACAATAGAAGCATAAACAGTTGTTAATGAACTTTTTTCTCTCCCCCCACCCCTCATCTGGATCAATACAATAATTCATATACTATGGGTATGTTTTACTCCAAACCTAATGTTGGGACTTGTGTTATATTATCGTTCATATATTTGATTGCTTTTATGTTAACATACCTTGTTCAAATACCATTGTTGGTGGCCTGTTGCTGTCAATGTTATTGGCATAATGTTACAATGCATAGTGTTGTTCCATTTATGCATGTGTTCATTTTGCTATGCAACTGTTTCAAATCTGTTTTGTGGAAATAATTGGAACACCCATGCATGTTGTTATAAAAATCTGGAAATGTGTTGTTCATGACTAACCAACATATTCTTTAAAACCTCAACACCATAGCACATTTGGGAAGGCAGATCCCAGAAGATCTGCCTGTCCCATCTCATCTGGCCATGGCACTGGGCCCCAGCATGTCTGGGACCCAACCTGGGCCTTCCTCATCTGCTGGTTCTGCACCACCTTTGGGTGGAACCACCTCAGGGGATGGGGCCCGTTTCCCCTGGGAGTGGGTGTGGACAGGAGCCTGTCACCCGCAGTCAGGTCTGGGGTTTGGTGCACAGATCAGAGTTTGGTGGGCAGCTGCCCAGATTTAGGGCCACCTGGTGCACCTTGAGGGAAGGCCACCTCTCCTGTCCAGCCCCCAGCACAGCCACCTTCAGGGCTGTGAAGGAGCAGTGATGACTGCCCATGGGTAGAGACCTCAGTCCCACTGCATCCATTTGGGGGCTCATGGGCTTTGGATTCCCAACCACCCTCCCCATCAAAGGTGTTTACCCCCCTCATGTGTCATATACTGCCCCTGTCTGCTGTCTTGTCTGTCTTGTCTGTCTGCAAATGCAATATATCCCACCCAACCTACCTCCTCAAATATTCCTACAGCCCTTACTCAACATCCCACTCTCACCTTAAAAAAGGACATCTGTCTCACAAACAAAAGTGCCTCATACATAGCTTTACATTTCTCCCCCATGTACAGTAAAAGTAATCAATTAACCCACAGATTACACTGCAAATGTCACCAACACCCATCCCTGTGGGCTGTGAGGCTATAAATTCCAAATTCTGTACACGTAATTCACAACTGTTACTGCCAAAGAAACGTAGAGCTATAGTCCTTTCCTACACCCATCCTGCACATCCCTAGCTGCTTTTCATAATGTTTTACCCTCTGCTTGCCCCCCATTTCACCACTTTCCTATCACCTTTTTTTGTTTTCTTTAAAGAAAAGACCACAGGTCTGCCTCATATTTGTAGTCAATGCCTCAGACAGGTGAGTATTGTCCAGCACATCACTGGCAACCCATTAAAGATTACAGTCATAACAAATTAGCATACATGTCATTGTCAGATATCATATCCTGCAGAGTACACCTGTGAATGTGACACCATCTTTCCTGGCAAATTAGTGTGTTTCAGCTAGGTTCATAAAGTGACACTATTTACTGGCCTTTGCCCACCAATGATGCATGCCTTTGTGCAGACGTCATACTCTAATAGGACCTAGGTGTCTTACCATGACACCCATGTCAATGCAAGAGTACCTTGTCCTGTAGGATGCTGACATCTGTGCAGTCACTGACACCTGCTATCTAGCTGTGGAGAGCACAGCAACCTTGCCAGGTCACCCATCCAATTATACGTGTAGACCTCAAATGGAGGATCACAAAGCCACAGGAGGTGGCGTGTTGAACATTAGCATACACATACACACCTCCAGGCTGGCCAAACAGTATGCTGCATGTGTGACATCCCAAGTGCAGTTAGTTGACAAAATATACCAACTCAAATCATAGCTAGCTACAGGCCTCCAAACATGACTGTGGATACCCACCACACCTATTGGGACCTGCTGGAATCTGTCAGGATTCAGTCATCTACCCTTCTCCTGGGTGGCTTCAAATACCCAACCATAGTGTGCTTGACCTATTCCACCTGAACATGAATGCACATAGATTCCTCGGCTTTGTCAATAGCAATGCAGTGGAGCAGCTGGTCAACACTCCTATGGCAGGTGGGAATCTCATGTACTTGGCCCTAACCAACATGAGTAGCTGCTGTAGCACCCCTACAGTGCCATCCCCTTTGGTAATATCTGCCAACATAGCCATCACTGCTCAGGTCACCATCTACCCTGCCCCCCACCCTGCTTTACAGTGTCAAACACAATAATCTGTACACAAACAACTATAAATCCCCTCAGAGCAGGTAGAAGTAGCTGTACAGCCAACGTCCCATTTGTTGGAACTAGCAGCAGTGTCCAGGTCTGCACCACAATTACTATGTGAGCACCCACATAGCTATATGGACTCAGCAGTATCTGACAAGGCAACATCATCACCCTCAAGATAGGATAAATGCATGTGGTGGACAGCAGCAATACACAAATACCATAATAAGTAGAAACAAGTGCTGGATGGGCCAAGAAAGTACAGGTGTCTCATTGGAAACAATGTCACCTTGGTCTACACAAGCAAATAAGGGCACAGGTGATGTATCCCAAGGCTGTCTTTGAGTGCAAATTGGACATCTTCACCAAGGCAGATCAGTACGCCTTCCAAACATGTGTCTGCAATTCCAGAGACAACACATAAATCTGCTCTGTAGTGGTGGTCAATAACACCACATGCACATATGGCATAGATATAGGCAACCAGCAGCAGACAGGTGAAGTGTGAACACCACCCCCCAGTCCCCCCATTGGTACACATGTACATGTGCAGCACTGGCCCTCCTCCCCTCATCATCAGGAAGAAGGTCTGTAATGCCCTCTCAAAGGCAACACACAGTGGTCTCCATAGTCATAATAATATCCCTGGCTGCATCCCACATGAACACAAGCATGGGCTCTCTGAACCATTCCACACTGTAATCATCCACAGCCTGAGCACTGGTGTCATTCCATCTGCACCGAGATCAGCCACTGTCATCCCTATACACAAAGGTGGAGCAAGCCACCAACCCAGCCAATATGATGCACATAAGCCTAACTAACCTACTCTGAAAGGGCATGGGAGGCAATATCAAGGACATTATGAACATGGATACCAACAACATCAAAATGCCTGGGCCCACACACCATGGTATTGTCAAATGGAGATCAGGCCTGTGAAACCTGATTGACCTCAATGTGGTGGTCAACAAACACAGAGATGAGGGGAAGATGGTGAACAATGCCTACCTTCACCTAGCCCTATTCTCTCACACTGTTCCCCAGGTGGACGGGATACATAAGCCTACACAGCTAGACACCAAACTCTAGGTTACCAGATGGGTAGCTAACTGGTGCAATGATAGTAGCCACTCAGTCAAAGTAGTAGAACTCATCCCTAATAGTATATTCATCCAGAACAGTGTACCCCAAGGATCAATCTGGGGGGCCTCTACTGTTTGAGATATATGTATCTGAGGTACAGGATAAATGCAGTGGTTTGTGACTGACCAGGTGTACGAATGCTTAAAAGCTGCCCACTGTCTGACGTCCCCCTACTGATGTGGCCATCCCCCAAGAGGCAGTTACCCAATTGCTGACCAATACAAGAAGCATTACCGTAAACGGAATGCCAGAAGAGCCATCACTTCACCTGCTGTGGCAGATGTCATCCACACTAAGTATGACAGTAATAATGTACTGAGCATGCAGTCAGGTGTGAGGTGACTTGTGCGCTGCGTTTGGTAGCAACCTGACAGTTATGCACTGTGTGGGCACCATTGTACAAAATGCCGTCTACATGGCCCACCTCACAAATATAGGTATGTCATAGGTAGGCTATAGATAGTTGTAAAGTGAGGGCAGACTTCTAGAGTATTGAGCAGTACTGTTGTAAAAATAGAGGCCTATGCAGTTGTTAAAGGACGTTTCTACTCTCCCTCCACCCCTCATTTGCATCACCAATTATTATTCATATGCTGTGGGTATGTTGTTGCCAAACCTAATGTTGAGACATGTGTTACATTATTGTTCATCTAATTAATTGGTTGTATGTTAACATACCTTGTTCACATAGCATTGCTGGTGGCCTGTTTCCAACATTATTACTAGCATTCTGTTACAGTGCTTACTGTTGTTCTAGTTATGCATGCATTCTGTTTGCTATGCAACTGTTTCACATCGGTTGTTTTGGGGTTAATTGAACACTCATGTATGACTTTAAATCTAATATTGAAATATTTTGTTCATGACTAAGCAATCTATCTTGGAATACCTCAACACCATAACACATTTTGGAAGGCCAATCACAGCGGATTCACCTGTCCAACCCCATATGCCGTGGCACCAGACCCCACCATGTCTAGGACCCACCATCGAACTTCATCTCCTGCAGGCCATCCACCACCTGGGGCACTCACAGAGATGAGCACAACATCCACTGTCAGTTCCAGGGTATGGTGCGCAGTGTCATCTGCTCTTAGTTGGGTGGCCAGCTGTGCAAGATGGAGGCCTGCCTGGCACACTTTGGGTTGCAGGCTGCTCGTCCTGTCCAGCCCCCAGCACAGCCACAATCGAGGTTGTGAAGGTGCAGTCATGACTGCCTGCAAGTGGGGATGTCAGTCCCACCATATCCATATGAGGGCTCATGGGCCTCTGATTACCAACACCCTTCTGTACAATGGTGCACACACATTACATGAAAAGAGACATGGAAGAGCTCTTGGATTATATGGCCCACAGGTATGACCCTAACCCTGAGTAGCATCCTGCCTTCACCCGGAATGATACCACAGTATAAGAACAAAATGATTGACTTCAACAATTGGCTAAGCTTCTGGTGTCATTCAAAGGGGATCCAGTATCTGTCTGCCTGGGAAGACATGATCGATAAATCACAATGCTTTCCAAGAGATGGTCTGCACCTGTCACCCATGGGATTCAGGTTACTGACTAAAGCACTTGCTACCCCTATAGTGCCTTTTTAGGCAAGGTTCAAAGGACAAAACCACCACCATAACAGATACAAGCATGCAAAATCTGAAGGTAATGTTACTCAATGCTAGAAGTCTAAACCTCAAAATGCACTCTCTCAAGGCACTCCTAAAAATGGAGAACATCAATATCTGTGCAGTAACTGAGACCTGGTTCAAGGCTACAGAGAGCAACCCCTGCAATACCAGGCTGCAACTCTTACCCCACTTTTTGGCCAGCAAACCAAGATGAAACATTAAAGGTGGAGGAGTGTACATATTCGCCAAGAATATTCACACCTCCAGGCTAGTTGCCCTACACAATGCATCTGAAATTCTCCAGGTGCAAATAACACTAGGTAAGACTGCAATCCAAATTGTAGCTTTCTACAGATCCCCCGCCATGCCCCGAAATTCTCACTACACCTTTCTAAACATACTGGAAAATATTAAAATACAACCAAACACCCTAATACTGGGTGATTTCAACTACCCTGCCATTAACTAGGAAAACTACTCAGGTACCAACACCTTTTCCCAACGGTTCTTGGAATTCATAAATTCCAAAGACCTGGATCAACTAATCCATTGTCCCACCAGGAGCTCCAATATCCTACACCTGGCCATTACCAAGAAGGGAGACAGATGCTCCACACCAGTGGTCACCCCCTCATTGGTCAGGTCTGACCAGAAGCAAATCACCCTTGACATCCACATCCCACCCCCACCCGCCAGTAAGGAAACCTCCATAAAAAACTTCTCCAAAGCCAACTTCATGCTACTCAAGTCAGAAGCGACAAACTTCATGACACCCATGCAGACAGGATCTAAAAGCTCAAATGCTGAATCCTACACTAAGGCACTGTACAAGCAGATCCACTCGTGCATGAATCATGCCATCCCAAATAGAACCAAGACGCTCTCCTCCAAAAAAAGGAAACCAATCTGGTGGTCCCCTGCCATAAACAAATGATACGACAGAAGGGAGAAACTGTTGCAGAAAAGAGTAAAATCCCAGGATGCAGAAAACTCCCTTACCAGCCTTAGGAAGCTGTGATCCCTCATAACATCCTCCAAAGCTAGTTACGAAAACAAAATTGACAAAGATTCCAAAGACAAGCACAAGACATTCTATAATTATGTCAAGAATCTAAATGGCAATGCTCAGATCTGCTCTGAGCTACAACAGAATGGCATTAAATATACTGATCCCAAGGATATTGCCAATATCCAGACAGATCGATTTAGTGCCAACTTCACCCCCCTCTCACCCCCTAAAAGGCCCATCTCAATACCAAAAGATTGCCAAATTCCAGTAATAACAGCACACAGGTAGAAACCACACTCTCCAAAGCTAACAATACAGCATCCATGGGACCAGATGACATCCCGGGCTGTGTACTACATGAACTACAAAATGAACTGGCACCTCACCTAATTGTCATGTTTAATCATAGCCTCAGCTCAGACTTCGTGCCCACTGAGTGGTGCACAGCTACAGTTATCCCATTCCACAAGGGGGGGGGGGATCCACCTTGGATCCCAAGAACTACTGTCCCATCAATCTGATGAGCCTGATCTGCAAGGGCATGAAACGCATTATCATGAAACTGATAAACAAAGACATTGGCAACCTTCAAACATTCAACCCCATGCAATTTGGGTTTGTGAAGGGCCAATCTTGTCTCCTGAACTTGACTGACTTTTTTAAATCAGTCTCCAGAGCTGTGGACGAGGGTAAGGCAGTCCACACAGCCTATCTGGACCTCACCAAGGTCTTTGACACCATCTCCCACTCTGGAATCATAGATAAACTTACTAAGCTGGGCATAAATCCCTACATTACTCGATGGATTGCCAACTGGCTTACTGACAGAACCCAGACTGTAAAAGTAGCCGACTCCAAATCCAGCTCCAGACAAGTGACAAGTGGAATACCTCAGAGTTCAGTCCTGGGACCGCTCTTGTTTGGCATCTACTTCTCTGAAGTACAAGCCAACACTAAGAGACTCTGGCTAACAAAGTTCGCAGATGACTGCAAACTGGGAGCCATTACTGTATCCCCAAATTATGTGGATATTCTGCAAAAGGGCCTTACAGAAACAGATGCTTGGTGCCAGAGCCATGGACTTAAGTTTAATGCCAAGAAATGTATAGTTATCCCCTTTGGGAAAAAACATGTCCCCATGAATTAACACATAGTTGGCAGTACACTAAACACCGAAAGTGTGATGAGAGACCTAGGGACACAGGTGGACAGTGGTCTCACCTTCAATAACCACATCACCACAACAGTTAGGAAATCCTTCTATGTGGCACTCCTCATCACTAAGGGCTTTTCATCCAGAAAAAAAAGGAGGTCATTGTCCCACTGTACTCATCCCTCAGTAGACCCATTATAGAGTACAACGCCCCATTTGGTATGTACATCACAAGACATCTGCCACAGCTGGAAAGGCCGGAGAAATACCTCACTTAAAGAATCACAGGCCTAAAGCAGATGCCCTATGCTGACCGTCTAAAAAAACTCCAGCTATACTCTGTGGCATATCGTTTACTCAGAGGTGATCTCTGCTTAACATACAAGGCCATGTCAAACCCTGTGCTGTTGGACATGCTCCACTTAAGGAAATTCCAGTCCCTCAGAGCCACACGCTCCAAGGATCTAAACCTTGTCATCACAATGAACAAAACATGCTGGAGGGATAGGTTCCTGAGCCAGAGACTCCCCATACTCTGGAATAGACTGCCCATACATGTCAAGCAGAGCACCTCCTTGGCCGTCTTCAAAAGGAACCTTGACAATTGGATGGGAGATAGGAAGTTCACCCCGGGGATCATGTCAGTCATGCTGCTAGACAGGGGTCCAGGGAAGTAAATATTGTGGGAAGAAATATCCAGGGAATTGTTATGGCTAGGCTTGTATAGGCCCTAGGGCCAATAGCCTAGTACCAACCTATGAACCTATGAACCTATGAACCCTCCCCGTCCAAGGTGTTCACCCCCCCCCACGTGTCATACACTGCCCCTGCCTGCTGTTGTCTGTCTTGTCTGTTTTCCTACCCAACCTACCTCCACAGACATACCTACAATCATTCCCCAATATCCCACTCTCACCTTAACAATGGAAAAAGGGCATCTGTCCCAAAACCAATCATTGCCCCATACATAGCTGTCCATTTTACAAAGGTGTCCAGTGGACACATGTAATCCAGTCCAATTGGCATGACAACACATTTCTGTTGTCCTCACCCGTCTCTCTGGGGTTTGTGTGTCCAAATTCACCTACAAATCCCATACAAATGCACAGCTGTTGCTGTATTACAAATGGACATCTATGAACCTTCCCTATACCTGTCCTGCACATCCCTAGCTACCTTTCTTATTGTTTTTCCCTCTGTGTGCCCCTTTCTCACCACTTCCCTCTAACCCCTTTTTCTTTTCTACTAAAGGAATTAGTGTGAGTGTAAGTGTGGGGTAAGGGTGGAGTAAGTGAGTTTGCTGTCCTCCAGATGTCCTGCTCTAACAGGTTGAGCGGTATGACTGAGCAAGAAGAGTGTAAACACAGTGTGCCATACTGACATAGAACAGTAATGTATATCAGATATTACCTGTCCACATGTATGTATGAGTAGGTGTAGCTGGAAGCCTCAAAACAACAGACATGAGACATGACTTGTAAAACCTGCCTCTACCAAAGTAAAGTAATCCCCTTTGGTGGACAGCAGCAAAACACAAACCACATAATTGGCCACTATATTGACTGTACAAGGACAGTCAGGAGCAGGCACCAACTTGGAAGCAGGTCATCCTTTGTCTGAACATGGATATGAGGTCACAGGTGTGTCACTGTAAGGCTAATTATGGGTACAAATTGGACACATCCACCAAGGCCCATCAGAAGGCTGTCTTCACATATGTCTTCTATCAGAGAGGCAACAACCCAACCCATCCTGTGCTGGTGCTCAATCACACCTCATACATACACAGCATAACTATAGCCATCCTGCTGCAGACAGGTTAAGGGAAAACATCATCCCCCTGTCCCACCATCAGTATAGATGGATATGTACAGCACCCACACCCCTCCCCTCATCATCAAGAAGCAGGTATATAATGCCTACTCAAAGGCAACAAAATAAGTCACCATGGGACCTGATAACATCCCTGTCTGCATCCTACATGAACTCAGGCATATGCTCTCAGCTCTATTACACATTGTACTCAAGCAAAGCCTGAGCACCATTGACATCCTAGCTGCAAGGATGATGGCCACTGTCATCCCTCTACACAAAGATGAAGGATGAATGGTATATTATGCAATTTACTGGCTCTCATTGGGGGGAGCATGGCACAGCAGGACTAGGAGTGCAATGCAAGCTCATAATATGCTGATAGATGACAGGGGTATGATGTGGTTGTATGTGGTGGTTAATGATAAACAATGTTGATGTTTAGGTTCTCTAAAGGACGTTGACCAATGTATGAGGTCCTGTAATGTGTTTCCCTGTTTATGCCTTCCAAGTGACATGCCACGTGTCCGTCAGCCCCAGTACACTGTAGCTGAAAATGAGGCTATTATTAACCTTATCACCCAACACCATGGGGTGATGTTTGACTGCAGCCAACAGAATCTAAAGGTGTGGACTGCCCTATGGAATGAGCTTGTCCACAGGGTGAACAGCATTGGCCACCATGGCTGCACATACGATCAGGTCAGACATAATGCGACTGACCTGATACATCGTGCCCATCAAAGGGCTGCTGCCATGGATAGGGACGGTAATGCTACAGGTGGGGGTCCTGCCACACAGGCCCCACTTACGGCAAAAGAGGAACTCCTTGCCAAGCTTGGCCTAGCCCCCATACACCAGCCAACACAAGAAACACAAGTCGTGGAGGTAGGTGGCACCCAGGCAACCGGCGAAGAGCACCCAGGTAAGGTCACAGTGGACATCAACTGAATCATGTAGCAGTCACACTGGCATCTGTAGAGTATCTAGATCCATATGTGAGGTCAAACTGCATTTGTGGGTGGGGTTTAGTAATGCACACAATTGCACATCTGTGGTGAAGGACAGCAAAATATGTACTATCAGAGCTTGTACTGTACATGTGCAGAAAAGTAGCATTAATCTTGTACCAATGCCAAATGTGAGTCTGCTGACAATACCTCTCCCCCACAACTACATAGGTAGCTCTGGTCTGGATGGGGGACAGCAGCCTGAAGCCTGTGAGTATGGGATTGTCCTGTTGTGGCCCACCAGTACCTAAGGCATGTTAAGGTCATGCTTTTTACCATGCACACAACTGTTACTCTCAGCCATATTGCGATATCTGCATGTTCACTTGTGGTGGAGTTAACTGCAATGTATCACAGTGGCCATCACAGGGGCCTATTTGCAGGAGATGCAACATATCTGTAGTATACCTCACAACCTGTCATTGCAAGAAATCCGAACAAAGACTGACAAAATGGAGGGACAAAGGCCTAAGACTAGGGGCTCTTGCCACCCCTATAGTGCCTTTTTTAGGCAAAGTTCAAAGGACAAAACCACCACCGTAACAGGTACAAGCATGCAAAATCTGAAGGTAATGATACTCAATGCTAGAAGTCTAAACATCAAAATGCACTCTCTCGAGGCAGTCCTAAAAATGGAGAACATCGATATCTGTGCAGTAACTGAGACCTGGTTCAAGGCTCCAGAGAGCACCCCTGCAATACCAGGCTAGAACTCTTACCACACTTTTCGGCCACCAAACCAGGACCAAAACAATAAAAATGGAGGAGTGTCCATATTCACCAAGGATATTCACACCACCAGGCTAGTTGCCCAACACAATGCCTCTGAAATTGTCCAGGTGCAACTAACACTAGGTAAGACTGCAATCCAAATTGTAGCTTGCTACAGATCCCACACCATGTCCCAAGATTCTCACTACACCTTTCTAAACATACTGAAAAATATTAAGATACAACCAAATGCCCTAATACTGGTTGATTTCAACTACCCTGTCATTAACTGGGAAAACTACTCATATACCAACACCTTTGCCCAGCGGTTCTTGGAATTCATAAATTCCAATGCCCTGGATCCACTAATCCATAGTCCCACCAGGGGCTCCGATATCCTAGACCTGGTCATTACCAACATGGGAAATTGATACTCCACACCTATGGTCACCCCCTCGTTGGTCAGGTCTGACCATAAGCTAATCACCCTTAACATCCACATCCCACCCCAACCCCCCAGTAAGGAAACCTTCATAAAAAAACTTCTCCAAAGCCAACGTCATGCTACTCAAGTCAGAAGTGACAAACTTCATGACACCCATGCACACAGGAACTGAAAGTTTGACTGCTGAATCCTATACTAAGACACTGTACAAGCACATCCACTCATACATGAATTGTGCCATCCCAAATAGAACCAAGATGCTCTCCTTCAAAAAAAGGAAGCCAATCTGGTGGTCCCCTGCCATAAACAAACTTTACAACAAAAGGAAGAAACTGTTGCAAAAGAGAGGAAACTCCCAAGATGCAAAAAATTCTTACCAGCCTCAATAAAAAGCTGAGATCCCTCATAAAATCTGCCAAAGCTAGTTACGAAAATAATATTGCTAAAGTTTCCAAAGACAACCACAAGGCATTCTATAACTATGTCAAGAATCTAAATGGCAATGCTCAGATCTGCTCTGAGCTACAACAGAATGGCATCAAATATACTGATCCCAAGGATATTGCCAATATCCTGGCAGATCAATTCAGTGCCATCTTCACCCCCCTCTCACCCCCTAAATGGCCCATCTCAATACCGGAAGATTGCCCAATTCCTGTAATAATGGCCACACAGGTAAAAAATGCACTCTCCAAAGCTAAGACTACAGCATCCATGGGACCAGATGACATCCCTGGCTGTGTACTACATGAAACACAAAATGAACTGGCACCTCACCTAAGTGTCATGTTTAATCATAGCCCCACCTCAGGCTTTGTGCTCACTGAGTGGTGCACAGCTACAGTTATCCCACTCCACAAGGGGGGATTCACCATGTATCCTGGGAACTACCGCCCCATCAGTCTGACAAGCCAGATCTGCAAGGCCATGGAATGTATTATCATGGAACTTATAAACAAAGACAGTGGCAACCTTCAAATACTGGACCCCACCCAGTTTGGGTTCGTGAAGGGCCAATCTTGTCTCCTGAACCTTACTGACTTCTTTGAATAAGTCTCTAGAGCCATGGACGAGGGTAAGGCAGTCCACACAGCCTATCTAGACCTTGTCAAGGCCTTTGACACCATTTCCCCACTCTGGAATCATAAATAGACTTACTAAGCTGGGCATTAATCCCTACATCACATGATGGGTTGCCAGCTGGTTTACTGACAGAACTCACACTGTAAAAGTAGCCGACTCCGAAATTCAGCTCAAGACACATGACAAGTGGAGTACTTCAGGGTTCAGTCCTGGGACCATTCTTGTTTGGCATCTACTTCTCTGAAGTACAAGCCAACACTAAGGGACTCTGGCTAACAAAGTTTGCAGATGACTGCAAACTGGGAGCCATTATTGAATCCCCAAATGATGTGGATACTCTACAGAAGGGCCTTACAGAAACTGATGCTTGGTGCCAGAGCCATGGGCTCAAACTCAATGTCAAGAAATGTATAGTTATCCCCTTTGGGAAAAAAACATGTACATGTGAATTACCACATAGGTGGCAGTACACTAAACACCAAAAGTGTGTAAAAGAGACTTAGGGACGCAGGTGGACAGTGGTCTCACCTTCGATAACCACGTCACCACAACAGTCAGGAAATCCTTCTATGTGGCACACCTCATCACAAAGGACTTTTCATCCAGAAAAAAGGAGGTCATTATCCCACTGTACTCATCCCTCATTAGATCCATTATAGAATACAATTCCCCGTTTGGTATGTACCTCTCAAGACATCTGCAAAAACTGAAAAGGCCACAGAAATACTTCACTAAAAGAATCACAGGCCTAAAGCAGATGCCTTATGCTGACTGCCTTAAAAAACTCCAGCTATACTCTGTCGCATATCATTCACTCAGAGGCAATCTCTGCTTAACATACAAGGCCATGTCAACCCCAGAGCTGTTGGACATGTTCCACTTAAAGAAATCCCAATCCCTCAAAGCCACATGCTCCAGGGATTTAAACCTTGTCATCACAATAAACAAAACATGCTGGAGGGATAGGTTCCTGACCCAGAGACTCCCCAGACTCTGGAATAGACTGCCCATATATGTCATGCAGAGCGCTTCTTTGGCCCTCTTCAAAAGGAACCTTGACGATTGGATGGGAGAAAGGAAATTCACCTCAGGGATCACGTCAGTCATCCTGCTAGACAGAGGTCCAGGGAAGTAAACAGCATGGAAAGACATAGCCAGGGAATTGTTATGGCTAGGCTTGTATAGGCCCTTAGGGCCGATAGCCTAGTACCAACCTATGAACCTATAAATTGGTGTTATACAGGTCATATAAATGGTGTGCACACACCTGTTAAAATTCCAGGTATTTGTGATATACAAAAATGAGAGCACACTAACACATTGCCGAACTCTTGCAACCATTCATGTGACCTATAACCTGTGCAATTCAATTGTAAAACAAACAAATCTGTTAGTGGAGTAATCATGACAAATGTAAACTGTACAAGACTCTAGATGCATAAGTGTGGACAGGTTGAAGCTAATACTGTGCTGAAGCAGCTTTCCATATAATTACAGCATTACGTGTTCTTGGGTACACACCTGCCATCAATTACAGAGACTCTTTGATTAACAGCAAATAACGGTCAGCTATCCTACCAGGATTTTACTGACATTTACTCAGTTGCCTGCTACAGCAACAGTCATGGTTGGCATAGAGCTTAAGAAGCAGCAAAGGGATCTCATTTTTGAAATGTATTAGCCCAGAGAAGAGTACAAAAACATTTCCACAGCATTGCATATACCATGGAACAAAGTGCAGAAAGTCATCAAAAGGTGGTGAAAATATGGGGCAACAGTGGCATTGCAAAGAAGTGGACATCCCTCCAAATGTGTTGAAGAGACAAGACCCAAACTGGTCAGGGAGGCTGTCAGGAGACCTACAGAAACACTAAAGGAGTTGCAGGAATCTCTGGCAAGTACTGGTTGTGTACTACATGTGACAATGATCTCCCGTATTCTCTGCATGTCTGCTCTATGTGATAGGGTTGAACGATGGAAGCCTTTCCTCACACAGAACAACATCCAGGTCTGGCAAAATTCTCAAGAACAATACATCAGGTCACCCAGATGCATGTGGGAAAATGTGTTATGGTGTAATGAGGCCAAGGTTGCGCTTTTTGGCCACAATACCAAAAGGTTTGGTTGGCGCAATAACAACACTGTCCATCACCAAAGGAGCACCATTCCCCATGGTGAAGCATGATGAAGGCAGTGTCCTGCTCCAGGGTTGCTGTTCATAAGCTGGAAGTGGGCCTTTAGCCAAGGTGGAGGGGATTATGAACAGTTCCAAATACCAGTCCCTTTTGTCCCAAAGTCTTCATGTGTCTGCTAGAAAGCTGTAGATGAAGAGGAATTAAAGCTTTCGACACAACAATGACCCAAACCAAACATCCAGTTCATAAGAAAGTGGCTTCACCAGAAGACAATCAATGTTTTGGAATGGCCAGCCACAGTCCACATCTACATCCAATATAAAATCTGCAGGGTGCTCTGAAGAGGGCTGTGCACAAGAGATGCCCTCACACTCTGGCAGAGTTGGAAGGCATCTGCAAGGAGAAGTGTGTTAATATTGCTAAGTCGAGATGTGCCATGCTGATAGACACCTTCCTAAGATGGCTTACTGCTGTTATTAAATCAAAAGGTGCTTTAACAAACAATTACTTTAAGGGTGTGCACACTCATGCAACCAGCCTATTGTATGTATTTCACCTTCTATATGTTACCCCTAACTAATGTGTTTTTTTCTTCAATTGGATTGCACAGGTTATAAGTCACATTAAAGGTAGGAATAGTCATGTCATGATATCTGTGGTCTCATGCTATATATCAGAAAAACCTGGCATGTTGACGGGGGGGGGGTGTACACTTATTGTATCCACTGTAAACTTGGAAGGTTGTTAGTGTAACTGTTTTTATTTTAACATACATGTACTGCAGGTATTGAAGTGTGAAACTCAAACCATGTCATTAATTAGTGACGCCAATCCTCAGATCATCCCAGTAATGTGTCGGACAAACACAGGATTTATGAGGAACAGACCAAAAATATAAGCTACACATTTAGACATTCAGTGAAACTCTGTACAGTTGAGAGGTATGTTCTGTAGGAGTTGGCACTGTGCTATACAGGTGAACAGCAATAATGTGTACATGGCTGCAGTGCATGCTAGGTGAAGGCCCATCACCTGTTGACACTACTCACTTATCCCAGAGGTGTATATTAGTAGCAACATTAAGTGGAAAGGGCTGCACTGCATGATGTTGAGGGCCTGTCCAGAGTGTGTATGTTGTGGTCTGACTGTTTCGTGAATGTCACTAGTTGGCTATTGTGAGGTATGTGTAATGATTTTGTGCCACCTCACCTGTATGTGTCTGTGTATGTATCCATGTGTGTCCGTGGGTGTATGCATGTGTGTGTGTGTGTGTGTGTGTGTGTGTGTGTGTGTGTGTGTGTGTGTGTGTGTGTGTGTGTGTGTGTCTGTGTGTCTGTGTATCTGTGTGTGAGTACCAGCAAACCTTATAATGCAGGAATTAATTTACAAGTGTTGCCTTCCCCTCACAGGTGGACATGGTGGTCGTGGTCCCTCCAGCTCAGATCTGATGTCAGTGTCTCTGCAGTCTCTAACACTGATGGTGGTCATAGTGGGATACAGGTGGGGTTGTCAGGGGCTGAATCTGTGCCATCAGTTGTCATCCCACAGTCATCCACAATGTCCCCGCACACAGTCACAATGCTCACACATACCCTATCCTCAGCAGCCACAGATAATAGACAGTTGGCAGGTGGTGGCATGGAGCAGGTTAGTGTGATGACTATGGCAAGTGTGAGTTTAGCCACTAGCCATAGCCAGAGTGCATGTGAGGTCCCACAATGGCAGATGGGGGGTGGTGCTCAAGGGAGGACTGCTGGCCATCAAGCTGCTAGCTCAATTGCCACAGAAGGTGTCACCAGACACATGTTTTGGACTGTTATGGATGCACAGGCATGCAGTGAATGCAACACCAGACAAACACTCAGGGTCTTGGATGCAACTCCTCCTGGCTTACAGGGCAACATACATGACCTGGTTGAGGCCACATGTCAAAATATTGAGGTCATGAATAGATGGTGAGATGAAACCTTGGCAATCCTTGACCATGGGATGTCTGTGCTAGTGCATGTTGTGGCAGATGGGCATTGGCCACATGGACATAGGTCAGCACCAACATCAGCTGAGGGTCTACAGGGCCATGCACCTTCACACTCCCATAGTGGCATTACCACCAGCACTACTAAACGAGGGTGATGTTCACACCACAGTGGAGCAGGCCATGGGCACATGGTCCTGGCCAGTGCCATCAGGGACATGGAACCAGCAGATAGTTGTCACCATCGGGAAGCACTACTGCATCTGGCCTTGGGCCTGCTGCTGCCAGTGAGACCCCTGGCAGGACCTGTTCCTGTGTCTGTGGCTAGAGATGGTGAACTGTACACCCTGCTATGTATGACCACAGCTGTCCAACATACACCTGTTGAGGGCAGCCACATAGTGTGACTGTGTGCATACATGCACACACGCATCACCATCACAGCCAGGTCACCTCCAGACACACACAAACACCACCTCTGCATGGCCTATTCATAGAACACCCCTCCAAACACACACACATGATGTCAACTGTATGGCTCAGCCTAGACCTCTGGCAAACATACACAACACCTTGTGCATATGATGATACCTGTGCCACATCCCTGACATCTATACCCACTGATGCAGGGACATGCTAATATGGTTCTGATGCACAGGGTGAACTAAGTACAGTTTATTTATGTAATGCTGTGTAAGGTGCTGTCAGCATGCAATTGTAATGGGTACACTTCAGAGTGTGTGCACCTTTTCAGCCATGATGCATTATTGGTATTAGTAATGCTGACTGAATGTAGTCTCGCATGCTGTATTCTGTTTGTGAGCTAGGTGTCTGTGCATCAGCAGGAGCTGGCCGTGCAGACATTGACAACAAGGGGTATGGCAGATTGGTAACACATTGATCATGTCAGAGCTGAGGTACAGCTGTATATGTACACATTTACCAGGTATGTGTAACAGTTATTACATGTGCCACAGATGTTGTAGGGCTGAGGGGTCTATACAGGTAAGTCCATGATGGTTGATGTCAGCAGGCCTTGTAAAGTGGACAATGTTAAGTGTAGTGGGTGGAACATACCTCAGATTGGTAAAGCCCACACCCCCAGAAGATATACTGTGTTGACCAAACACACAGAGAATACTGTTCCCCCACACACAGGGTCATACACACACACACATGCATACACACACAAACACACGCACACACACACATACACACACACACACACACACACACACACACACACACACATGCATGGCACGTGTGCAGGGTCGCAGTTGTCAGTGTTGCGTTTGGAACCCCTACCCATCTAGTTAGTGGTACTAAAGTGTTATGCGGTTATCACTGGTGGCATGAAACTAATAGTGTGACAATTGTTCCAAGGTCTCTGTAAAGTCAATAACATCATATGCCCTTGTGAGGTATTGCAATGGGGTGTGTACTGGGTGTGGGGAACTCATTAGACTGTCACCTACACACTCACAGACACTGCTATACACACCAATGCACACACAATTGCCAGTACTGACAGCAGCTCTGCCTATCATGTTATTCATTCCATACTGTTACAAAACTGTTGCACACAGCACCGGGCTTATAGGGCTGAAGAGTATCCACAAATACCTCGATGGTGGATGTGAACAGCAGCCTTTGTAAAGTTGACCTTGGGATGTGTACTGGGAGTACTATGGCCTAAAATTGCAAACCACGGCCACCCAATGGATATAGTTCTCACTCAAATACACACATAGGATACTGTTCTTACACCCACACACATTTGCCAGGACTGAGACTAGAACCCCTACCTAGCTAGTGACTACTAATACAATGTTATGCATTTATTGCATGCACCACAAACCTTATAGGATGAAAACTGTCCTGAGGTAATTCCAAGGTGAACAACATCATCGGGTCTTGTAAAGTATGGCAATGGATGATTTACTGGGTGAGGCTGGGCCCATAATACTCAGATCTACAGTTATACATACTTACACACACAAATATGGTCATACACACATTTGCCAGGACTGAGATTATCAACCCTGCCTATCTTGTTGGTCAGTCCATGGTGTTACATAGTTCCTGCATGCGGCACAGGGCTTATTGGGCTGAAGAGTGTCAACAGAAACCTCTATGGCCTTGTAAAGTGGACCTTGGAACGTGTAATGGGAGTACCATGGCATAAAAATGTAAAACCCACCCACACAATGGATATAGTTCTCACTCAAATACATACACAGCATGCAGTTCTCACACACCACACACACACACACACACACACACACACACACACACACACACACACACACACACACACACACACACACACACACACACACACATATTTGCCAGGACTGAGATTAGAATCTCTACCTATCTAGTTATTGCTAATACAGTGTTATGCATTTATCGCACACACCATGGAGCTTATAGGGTGGAGTGTCCCACAGTTCTTTTAAGGTGAACAACATCACCTTCCCTTGTAGAGTATGGCAATGGGCAGTGTACTGGGAGAGTGAGGCCACAAAATGATGTATCCTACAAATATACACACTTGCAAACACACATTGTGAGGGTGGCCTAATGGTAAAGATGTTTGTCTTACAAACACAAGGTGCAGGGTTTGAGTCTCACAAGGGATAATTGGCTAGGCTTAAAATGGCTCGCAAGGGCAGTTAGCTTAGTACAAACCTATGAACCTATTTGCCAGGAATCAGATTAGAGCTCCTACCTATGTAGCCATTGCTACTATAGTGTGATGCAGTTACCACATGCACCACAGAGCTTATAGAGTAAAGAGTGTCCCAAGGTACCTATATAGTGAATAACATCACCAACATTGTAAAGTATGGCACTGGGCAGTGTACTGGAGAGTGTGGGCTCAAAATGATGTATCCTACAAATATACACACTTACAAACACACACACACATTTGCCAGGACTCAGATTAGAACCCCTACCTATGTAGTCATTGGTACTATAGTGTTATGCAGTTACTGCACACACCACAGAGCTTATAGGATGAAGAGTGTCCAAGGTACCTATATAGTGAATAACATCACCAGCCCTTGTAAGGTATGGCAATGGTAGGTATACTGGGTGAGAAGGGCCTCAAACTACTTTCGCCCACATGTTTATACACTCACAAACACTTTTATACACACTAATGCACACACACACACACACACACACACACACACACACACACACACACACACACACACACACACACACACATTTGCCAGCACTGAGATCCAGTACTGAGATCCATAGGTTCATAGCTTCATAGGTGTGTACTAGGCAAATGGCCATGGAGCCTTTACAAGCCTAGCCCATGGGAATACCCTGGCATCATGCCACCTGACGATAGTCCCCACTATGTCTAATGAGTATAGCCACTGGATTGATCCCTGGGGTGGGATTTCTATTCCCTTTGCACTCATCCAGATTTCTCTTGAAGAGGGCTAGTGATGTGCTGTGCTTGACATGTATGTGAAGGCTATTCCATAGCATGGGCAGTCTCTGGGTTGTGAACCTGTCCCTCCAGCATGTTCTGCTGATTGTGGAAATGGGGTTGAGGTCTCTGAGGCATGTGGTGTGGACAGATTGGTTTCTTCAGTTGTAGCATTCCTGACAGAGCTGGTTCAGACATGGCTGTGTAAGACAGGCAGAGATCACCTCTAAGTAGCCAATATGAGACAGAGAATAGTTGGAGTTATTGGAGTCTGTACATATAGGGCAAATATTTAAGGCCTAGCATCCTCTTTATGAGGTACTTTTGCAGCCTCTTCAGCTGTTGCAGGTGTCCATCGGTGTACATGTCAAATTGGGCCATTGTACTTGTTGATTGGCCTAATGAGGGGGACAGTACAGGGAGGTAATGACCTCTTTCTTCCTGAATGCAACACCCTTAGTCAGAAGATGTGACACATAGAAGGATTTTCTGAATATAGTGGCACTGTGGTGGTCAACAGAGAACTCCCTGTCAACCTGTGTTCCCAGTTCCCTTATAACAATGTCAGTGTTCAGTGGACTACCATCAATGTATTACTTCATGGGAACCATGTTGTTCCCAAAGGGGATGGCGGCACATTTTCTGGCATTGAGCTAAAGTCCAGAGTTCTGACACCAGTCATAGGTCTAAGTAAAGCCTTTGTGCAGGATGTCAACATCATGTGGGGGGATAAAAATAGCACCCACCTTGCAGACATCTGTGGAAATTGTCAGCCAGAGTCCCTTTCTGTTGGGCTGGACTTCAGAGGTGTGGATAACAAATGCGAGGGGATAAAGGACCAAACCCTGTGTGACTCCACTCATGCCTGATCAGCAGACTGACATGGAGTCCACTGCTTTCACACTGTGGGCTCTATCTGTGAGCCAATTTGCAAGCCACTTAGTGATATAGGGGTAGATGCCTCATTGAGTGTGTTTGTCTATGATTCCTGAGTGAGGAATGGCATCCATGGATTAGAAAGGCTGTCTATCTTGTTATTTATTTCCTATTGTTACATAATTATTGCATGTGGCACAGAGCTTATAGGGATGCAAAGTGTCTACTGCTACCTCTACAGTGGATGACATCAGTGAGCCTTGTAAAGTGGACATGAGCTGTGTACTGTGTGGGTGACAGCAAAAACTTTCAAAACCCACCCCCCAATGGATATGGTTCTCACACAAATGCACCCCCACAAGATACTGTTCTCACAAACACACACATTTGCCAGGACTGAGATTAGAACCCCTACCTATCTAGTTACTGCTACTACAGTGTTATGCATTAATCGCACGTGCCACAGAGCTTATATGGTGAAGGGTATCCCAAGGTACTTCTAAGGTGAGGAACATCACTGGCCTTTGTAAAGTATGGAATGGGTGATGTACTGGGTGAGAGAGGCCATAAAATACTTTACCTTACACATATACACACTCACACACACAAATATGCACACACAAACATTTGCCAGAACTGAGATTAGGACCTCTGCCTAACTTGCTATTTGCACTATAGTGTTACACAATTATCACATGCAACACAGGGCTTATAGGCCTGAAGGCTGCCCAAAAGTGCTTCTAAGGTGACTGACATCAGCAGGACTGCTAAAGTAGGGCAATGGGAAGTGTACTGGGTGGGAATGGGCTCAAACTCTTTAATCTACAAACACACACACACACACACACACACACACACACACACACACACACACACACACGCGCACACACACTTTTACATTTGCCATGACTGAGATTAGAACCCCTACCTAACTAGCTATTGGTACTATAGTGTTATTCAGTTATCACACACACCACAGAGCGTATGAGGCTGAGGGCTGCGCAAAACTACTTTTAAGGTGTCTGACATCAGCAGGCCTGCTAAAGTAGGGCAAAAGGAAGTGCACTGGAGTGAATGGGCTCAAAATCTTTAAACAACAATACACACACATACTTTTACATTTGCCAGGACTGAGATTAGAACCCCTACCTTACTATATATCTGTACTGTAGTGCTACACATTTATTGCACACACCACAGAGCTTTTGGGGCTGAGGGCTGGCCAAAGGTACTTCTAAGCTGACTGACATCAATATGACTGCTAAAGTAGGGCAATGGGAAGTGTACTGAGTGTGAATGGGCTCAAAATCTTTAACATACACACACGCGAGCGCACACACACACACACACACACACACACACACACACACACACACACACACTTTTACATTTGAAATGATTGAGATTAGAGCCCCTACCTAACTAGCTGTTGGTACTATAGAGCTACTCAGTTATCGCACACACCACAGAGCTTATGAGGCTGAGGGCTGCCCAAAGGTATTTTTAAGGTGACAGACATCAGCAGGACTGCTAATGTAGGGCAATGGGAAGTGTACTGGGTATGAATGGGCTTAAAATCTTTAACCTACAAACACACACACACACACACACACACACACACACACACACACACACACTTTTACATTTGCCAGGACTGAGATTAGTACCCCTGCCTAACTAGTTATTTGTACTGTAGTGTTATGCAGTTATTGCACACTCAACAGAGCTTTTGGGGCTGAGGGCTGGCCAAAGGTACTTCTAAGGTGACTGACATGAGCAGGAGTGCTAAAGTAGGGCAATGGGAAGTGTACTGGGTGTGAATGGGTTCAATATCTTTGACCTACAAACAGAAACTTTTACATTTGCCAGGACTGAGATTAAAACCCCTACCTAAATAGTAATTTATACTATACTGTTATCGCACACACCACAGAGCTTAAAGGGCAGAGGCTAGTCCAGCAGTACTTCTACAGTGAATCATATTAGCAGATCTTGTGAAGTAGGACAATGGGAGGTGTACTGGGTGTAAACAGTCTAAAACACTTAGTCCTACACACCCCTCCCCCACACACAACCACTGCTACATATGTTGGGACTGTCATTAGAGCTTACAGGGCTGAAGCCAGTCCAAAAGTACTTCTAATATGAATGACACTGGCAGATGTAAAATAGGGCAATGGGAAGTGTACTGGGTGGGTAAGGCATCATAATACTTATACCTACACACACACACACACAGACACACACACACACACACACACACACACACACACACACACACACACACACACACACACACACACACACACACACACACACACACACACACACACACACACACACACACACACACACACATGCATGCACACACACAGAAAGGTAGGTGATGTGATATTCCAACCCCCACCTCAGTACCATCAGACAATGACTCTCATCTTCATGCTGGCACATGCCAGTGTTTACAACTGGTATGCAACTATCTGCAGCAGGACATCACTCTATGCCATTCAGGCTATCCCTGTGTATGACTCACTGTCTGTGTGTGTCTCCATGTGTGTCTCACTCTATCTCTGTCTGTCCTTCTCTTCCCCATGTCTACGTTTGTGTATGCTTGACATATTGTAATATGTTGGCCATATATATATATATATATATATATATATATATATATATATATATATATGTGTGTGTGTGTGTGTGTGTGTGTGTGTGTGTATCACACAACCAATGCAGACATACCACATATATGCCACCTACAGCTGGCTGTGCATGATCCTGTCTGAGGTGTGTGTGTGTGTGTGTGTGTGTGTGGTGTTTACATAGCTGTATGTATGCAAAGACATTTGCACAATACAGAGATGCATAGTCCAATGTGGTTTCAGACATGAGCTTCACTTCTGAAGCATGCTCAGTATGACCATCTATAGTAAGTGTGAGCATCCATTCCAGGGATAGTTGTACTCCAGTCCGGGGTGTTGTGTGCTACTGCCATACCTTGCAACCTGTTTGTGCAAAATAACTGGAGATAAGCTGTCAGTATGGGGTAACAATAGACCAAACATGGGGGGGGGGTACTGTAACTATTGCTCTTATCAATGTATGAGTTGCTTGAGTGACAGGGTTTGTTTTAGCAGACATTTTCTGACATATGTAATGTTTGACACTGTACTGCAGTGTGTCATCACCTACCAACAGATATAATTGGATCATCACAGTTATTTACCAGTGAAATACAAGCTGGATGATGCACAGACCTATATTATGAGGTAAAGGCTAGATATTTTTGCACAATCCAGCCAGTTGGGAGGTGTGGCTACAGGCAATTGCCTGTTGAAGCTGTGTAAAAGGTCCAGGACCTTGGTGATATGCTGGCTGGGATCTCCTGGTTGTGCGGTTTTCTTCTTACCTGACAGGTTATATCCTGGTGTGGCCATACCTGTCAACTGTACAGAATCTCACAGATTATCCAGATGCATATCTCATATATCTGGTCAGTTTCCCGTAACATTGTTGTTTTCTAGCACATCTGTTGCAAATCACTCAGGGTTGCAGTCAGGCAATATTAACAGGACATTACAATTTCAGACTTCACACCCTTCATGACATCCATGCTACTACACACCCCCTCTGTTATTCTATCAACTGTCTAAATATATTAGCTATATTTCAAATGTGTCCTTATAGTTGGACCTTTATGCCACCATTATGTATGGCTTTGTTCAGATTTCTTCCTCTATAAGATTGAGAGGTATGGTACTAGCATTTAGCAGCATGGCCTTACATTTGCATTTTGTTGACTGTGTTATGTTGGTAGTATGGACCCCATGACATTCCCTTCAAAGGCACTATGAATGAGGCATGGGCCTTTGTCAGAGGCCTGTAGGCCATGTGAGACTGCTACAGGCCATCTGTAGTGAGCCAGTGCATTCTGTCACTCATATGATCCTAGGCTGCCAGGCAGTGGACCCCCCTGGGGTGACAATGGTAAGTGACATAACTCCCTGCTGTGCTACTAGGCACCATACCTCTCTATATATGTGAGCCAGACATCTGGACAAACCCATGAGTAATTGGGTGTCAAAGGCCTGAATATACAGACCATTGTAATTATTGGCCTTACAAACCTGGAAGGGTGATACAATAACAGATTTAGCATTAGCATGCATTCTTCTATAGGGTATTAAGTCTGAGACACTACAATCCATCAATATGTTCTGACTTTAGACTTTCGTGGTTTGCCAATGATTTGCCAGACAACCACTATTTCAGAATAAGGACACCACAGATATGATGCAAACCTGTGTACATTCTGCAAAAGGTCTGTATAGTTGTGAGGCATGGCAGGCACTATTTAGGTTACTCCAACCTGTGTACTGCTCATATGTTTGCCCCCCTGTACATGACCTGTCCAGCTTCCCGACAGTAATGGATATTGACATCTGGACAGTGTGTACAACTCCCACCTACATGTGTAGCTGACATGCAATATAGTTGGCACTAAATTTCATGGTACATGGCCCTGCCTACCACAGTACTGTACCTAGGCCAGTACAACACAATAGCCATGAGAAGTTGCTGGCCACATCCTGACAAGTATTCCCCCCACATATGCATAGCTCATTGACCTCTGCATATTGTGAACATGCAACAAGTTATCCATGTTGATTGGGACTGCCCTGGAAATGTGTGCTCTGCTGCTATTACCCTACAAACTTACATGTTACTGCATATCTATGTGAATATGGGTGTGGGGGGCACACCTGTCAACAGTACACATTTGCATGGACTGTGCTGATATTTGGCTTTACATTCTGGTTCCATTTAGCATAGTATTGTGCCCTGTCTTGGAGAATAGAGGCATATCACTAGAGACCACAGGTTAGAATGTAATGCCATACAATTGAGTTTCAGACTTCTTACCCTTCAGAGAGTCTTACTGCAAATGCAAGGCCTGCTGTGATATTACTGTGTAAGTCTGTATGGGGGCATTCCATCCTTGTCACCATTTGTGTGCCTTAGCCAGCCATTCCTTTATGGTTTTCTATGGCTGACTTGTTGTGTGAGTCTGGGAGTGAGTAAGGGATCCCCACAGTAACATCCATGCATGTGACCTATGGCCCCCCCACATATACTGCAGTGAGATTTGTCACCTTAAATGATACTGCATAGTGTCAGAAAGCCAGTATTATGTAGACATTTCCTGGTGTCCCACAGAGATGTCAGTTGTCTGCTGCCCTCCCAGTAGGCCATCCCATTCCCTTGCATGCATGCAGCATTTCCAGAGACATGCTACCAAAATATAGTAATCTATTCATTTATTGTTAAGAAGACTGACTTACCTTGTGCCTGCGGCAGTTGTGAGGACAGTGCTTGAGGGCTGCTATGTTGGATGCACACAGTACACTACCTATACATGGTAAGTTACAGGTAATGTGATGAGTGTGTCATCCATTTTATTGTGTGTGCAAGTCAGAGAGAGGTGTCAGTCCCTGGGTCCCTACAGTGTCAGTGTGTGTGCCTCTTTGCCAAGGCCCGGGCATACTGGGCATGCCTTGTCTGCCTACAGGAGAAGGCTCAAGGGGTTCCTCTTCTGAGTTCCTCTTTACCTGTGGGGACCTTGACAATCTTGTGAGCTGTGTGGCCCTTCCCCATGCTGTTCATGCTGCAGCTGTTTCCACAGGATCATATTATGAACATGTGTGCACATGTGGCTGGATAGTACTGCAAGGCTACACCAGATATGTCAAGGCAGTGGAACCGTGACTTGAGCATCGCAAACACATGCTCTGTTATGATCCTAGCTTGTGTGTGTACCTCATTATGGCATTCTTGTGTGGGTGTGTGTGCATTTTTGATGGGTGTCATCATCCATGGCTCCTGTAAATAGCCAGCATCCCCCACCATATGGCCATAAGGGATACCCCCACTGGCAAATGCCTGGTATAGCTGTGATGAATGCCAGCTGTGGGAGTCGTGATAGCTTCCAGGGTTGCCAGCACACACATTCATGATAATGCCCTGGGCATTGCACACGACCTGGCAGTTGATGGAGCGGAAGCCCTTGCAGTTTATGTAAACCCTACCCTGTTCATGGGGTGGTGCTTTGATGTGGATGTGCATGCAGCTTATCACACCCAGTACCTCTGAGTATTCTGCTACATGGTGGAAGAGACGCATATTGCTGGTCTTCTCCTCATGGGTGTTGGGGAAGTAAATGTGCTCATCGGCATTTGGTAGCATGGCATCCAGGAACTGTTGGAATACCCTGGATGCAGATGCCTGTGAGATCCCCATGATGTCCCCAGTAGGTCTTTGGAAAGTACCTGTAGTGAGTATTCTTAAGGCTACACATACCTTGATATCCACTAGGATGGGTTCCCCTCTGTTGGCTCTAGGCCTGAGTTGAGGCCGGCACAGCTCAATGATTTGCTGCAGTATCTTAAAAAAAACACAATAGTCAAAGAGAGAATAAGGAGTGGTACTTTCAAAAGGGACCAGATAGAGACAATATAAGTACCAGTCCAACACAGCTGCAGGTAAAGTCCATAAAAGTTTAATAAAAATAAGAAATAAAAGAGTAAGCGCTTTCACGGTATATTCCTACCGCTTCTTCAGACTGAATAAAAGTCTGAAGAAGCGGTAGAAATATACCGTGAAAACACTTACTCTTCTCTTTCTTATTTTTATTTACCTGCAGCTGTATCGGACTGGTACTTATATTGTCTCTAGTTGCTGCAGTATGTCTCCGTCCATCGTGTAGTGCTCTACTGTCTCCAGCTCATGTAGCCCCTGGTAAGTTACCCTGGTTCTAACCACTCTTCTCCTCTTCCTTGGTCTGTGGCAGTTATCAGCATTATCCTCCTCACTGCCCTCAGCCTCTAGCTCATACTGATGGAGCAAAGCAATGGCAGCCCCTAATATGTTTTCGGTTAAGATTTTCCTGCATGTGTACACCAATGGTGTAGAGTTTGTGGGAAAACCAGACTGTAAGGTGTTTGCATAGTTTATACTGTTGTGATGCAGATGCTGCCTGTATGATTGGCTGACTATGATGCAGTCCACCTGCTGGCTATGTAATTTGCACTTGATTGCTTTTATTCTGCTATTTTCCTTTTTCCCCCCTTTTTTTTCCCTTCCCATTTCCACCCCTTTTAAGCCCTGAGGTGTGTCACACAAACCCAGTGCCCAAATGTAAACAGTCCTGCTAGTTCCGTTTTTTTTTTTTTTTTTTAGACCCAGTGCACACCACGCAAACCCGTTTAGCTAATGTAAACACTGGGAAATGGCCCTCCCTGGAAGCAAACATGCTCTTCATTTCATGGAATAAGTCAATACAGCCTCAGACATACCCCCTTGATTATCTATGCTTAGTTAAGCTTATCTGGGAGCCATGGAGCTCCAATGTGCTTACACCAAGCATGACACACACCCTTTTCATGTCTGCGGCCCCTCCTGCTTACATCACTGTCTTATAGCACCTACACGGTTAGGTGCAGTTTGCTACTTAGACTCTTTTTGTGATTCAGTAAATTTCCCTCATTAGCAGACCCCACTGCCTTAATCCCTAGTTACTTCACTACACCAGAGCCTTTCCCCTTAGCAACCACTTTTCCCTGGCATTGTTTTGATTCTGCATGCCACAGACTATAATGGCAAAATGCAGATTTCATTTAAAATTACCTTTTCAACTTTTTTTTTTATATTTTCAGCACAATCCCGTTTGCACACCAATGCCCTATGCTTAAATGGCCGAGATCGGTCAAAAAAAACTTTTATTTTTGTAATTTTTGAGACACTTTTCCATGCCAATGGCCATATATTTGGCCATTGGCATGCCTAAAGATTGTGATACATACTTTTATTTGAGCTGTCATGCCTCCGTTTTGATTTTTGCAGAAATGATTCGGCTAGTAGCCGAATAAATTTCTGCAGGTAACACTATTTCTGCTCGGATGCCTGTCTGCTTACTGAATCGCTAATTCACCTCATTTACATGTTTTTCACCAGCAAATGAGGTAATTAGCATTATTCAGTGGTGCCCATGCAGGAATAGTGCTGCCAAGCTCGTGCACGTCCCCAGGCTGGTTTACTGGATCGCTCGGCGGCCATATTCCGTGCAGGAGCAGCTGCACTATTCTTACAATGTGTGTAAGCTTTATTGAATCCCAGGGATAGTCCTTTATCTGTGATCACACAGATTAAAGTGTTAAAGTCTAACTGACACTAATCTCTGCTGCATGAACATCACCTGATATGTGAGGATTGTAGGACAGAGAACATCATGATACTGCACATTTTGTGAAATATGTTTAGGTTAATTTAGTGTGGGATTGGGTTTAAGTGTTATGGATCAATGTTGAGAGTCCTTTTTTCATCAAAAGAAGACTGCCTTTAATTTCACTCCTAAACATTATATAATTTAGAGGCTGTCCTAAAACTTTGGTCAGCCCAAATGATTATTCCTAGACTGAATTGCTTCTCAGTTGAAGCAGCCCGAAAGGATATCCTTAACAGGTTTATACAATTTTGTAAGTGGGTATGCTAAATGTTCTACTATGATTAATTTAGGCCAAGGACAGTTTATACTAATTATGAATGTTATAAATGATTCTTGTAAGCTAAGTAGCCTACAGAAGAAGTATTGATCATTTGTTTAGCAGAGCTTCATAGCTGTTCTCTATTAGGTCTGGCAATTAGCAGGATTGGCTGTTGTGTGAACATAACGTTATGTCTGTACTTTGTTATTGAATTCTGTGTGAAATAATTGGTTTTACAATAAAGCAGAAATAATATGAATGATTCTCCAAGAAAGAGAGAAACAAGCAACACTTCTATGTATTTTTATATCTGCATTGTCTCAACACATTTTTTAAAATACAGTTTTGACCAAGAAACCCATGGACACAGGAATGGTGCAACAATCAGTACTAAGATATGATCATTTTATTTTTGTCATGCATGTGCCTGTGTGTGGGAGCGTGCGTCCGTTTGTGTGCATGTGTGTATGTAACCTAACATGACATGATTCACAACTTCAGTTTACACAGAATTGCATTGTATTGCCATTATAATTCCAGGCATGTTTTTGTCCCATGTATTGCTACAGCAGTACCTTAATGATATCCATGGTAGCACCGGACTTAATACTATTTAGTAAGCTATTCCAGATTCTAATAACCCACTGCCTATAACATTTCCTCCTTTTTTAGAGAAATGCTAATCCCTGCTTTGATATATAATTACACATCCCCTATATTCAGAGAATATTTGGTAAGATTTAGAACAACACATTTCTGTAGAAATTTATACTGAGATGTCTATGAAATTAAAATCATACAACCCCATTCTTCTGTTTTCAAAGAAATACAGACCTAGGTGCTCAACTCTTTGTCTATATGATAATCCTTCTGGTATACCTATCATCTGTTTGGTATTTTTCTTATTTTATTATTCATCTTCTTTCTGTATAAATAGCAGGCCCTGCTTTCAAATTAAAGAAGAGGTCTTATTAGACTTGTTTAAATAGATACCATGGTTTTTCCATTCATACTTGATGTAAAAGGTCTATATCAGAACATCGAAATATTAAAACTTCAAATGTTCTGATATCGAACACTATTCAGCGAACGCTAAGAATAGCGAAGCTGCAGAACAGCAAATTCTTTCCTCAGGAAAGAATTCGGTTGGCCGTTTCTGTGCCTTCGCTATTCTTAGCACTGTGGTGGAAAGTTACAGGTTGGGTTCAGGTAAATGTGCAATTGTTTGTAAGTTAGGGGTGGGTTAAGTGAGTTAGGATTAGGGTATGGGTTAGGCATGTGTGCGATAGTGACAGACTTTAGGGTTAGGGGTGGTTTAGGTGAGTTAGGGTTAGGGCGCGGGTTAGGCGAGTGTGCGATAGTGACAGACCTTAGGGTTAGGGTTTGGGTTACGGTAAGTGGGTAGATGGTAGTGTATATTTAGTTTAGTGCAGCATTAGATGTAGGAATTTAAGTGTATGTGTGTGGTTGCTGTTTGTTTGATGTGCTTGTGTTGTGTGTATGTGTTTCGGAGCAGCAAATTTTTTCCATGGGAAAAGAATTTGCTGTTCTGAATGTTCGATATTTTCATGTTTAGATGTTTTGGGGCTAATGAAATAGCATTCGCTATTTTCATCGTTCAGTAACGTGATATAAACGCGATGTAAATCTCGGTAAACTGCCCATCTTCTTTTGGGCCTACTACATACAGAGTCTGTGTGATATTCAAAGGTGGACTATTATTCACCAGTATACAAATCACTGAAAGTACTTACAGTTTCTAGGGTATCCGACATACCCCATCTGTAACTCATCCTCACCTTAGTCCTTTCATAGCTTATAGCTGCACTTTTGCTTAAATAAAAATCAGGTCATTGATCCTTATCCATTCCTGAATCTGTTTACTCACTGACTTGTCTATATAAATTGTTGTTACTGGATGATATGAATGATGCAGTTTTTATGTCACCAGCACATGTTACATACCAGCATCATTCAGGAACTGGTAGATCATTTGTTCATATTTAAAATAATAATGAAACCAGCATAGAACCCCGAGAGATACCTTTGCTAAACGGCATCCAGTTGTATCCATGATTATTAAATCTTACCCAGGATTCTCTGTCCAGCAGCAACATTACTCTATGTAATTGTACTATCAGAGATTTCTCTCATTTCTAGCTTACTCATCAGCAATATGTGAATAATAGTGTTAAAGGTCTGACTGTAGTCCAGAAAAAGAATACGCAGCTGAACGCATCTGTCTAGTGAAGTTCAGATATTTATCCCAAAAGGATGGATGCGTATAATTTCACTATATGCATGCTGTCTTCAGTCTATTATCCATAACCCTTTAAGCTCTAATGTATATTACAGTTGAACACACCCTTTAAATACTGTTAAGTGTATGCACAGGTATATAAACTTCATGACATTTTTTGTTACTTTTGCCCTTGTATAATGGAACAATATGGACTACTTTTCATTTTGCATGACCTTCTCCCCTAGCTATACTGGAATTACTTTTTACTTTATCCACCACAACATTCATGAGCCTATTAACATCTTTGTGTAAATGATGCATCGTCCCTGTATGGTGACATCAGTGGCAATTATATGACCATTGGTAACTCATTTGTAAAGTTACTAGCATATATTTTTAGGCTGATCTCATCATATAATGTTGTTTTGTAAATTTTTGCTTCTCTGATAAATCTATACAATATCTTTTTGATACTTCTTATGGTGAAAAGCTAGCTCACTTTTCCTTTTTAGTTTACTCCTACACTACAGTTTTCCATGTGATATTTGGCTGTCTTTTGTGTTTTTATACAACTTATTTTTAGCATATGCAGGTTATTCTGTTTTTGTCTTCAGTTTTCTTACTAGCTCCTTTAGCACATATAATTCAATAAGATTATTTGACTTCATAATCATAGAGTATCATATGCCATTTCAAACAATTATCAGTTAGTACATGTCTCCGTTTCCATCTGCATAACTTATTTTTCATAGCTCCCTACTCTTCTTCATCCCCACATGTAATTGATAACAATTTCATGCTTTATACAATAATATTTTTATACAATATTGTGTTTGGTATTTTCATATCTGAACAGCATAATATTGCAGTCACCTCCAGCAAGATGAGAAAGAATTTCTACGCAAAAATTCCATGTATACTTTGAAACAGCTGGTAAAACGTAATAATTTCATCAAACATATCACATTTATTTTACCAGATACATTTTCTTGGACCATTCTCTATGTGATATGTGTAAATCCTCTATTTATGACTGAATCTTTTAGAATAATTAGCAATAGTTCTACACTCATTTTTGGGCCTAATATTGTTATCCTACGGGATTTGTACACAGCAGTTAGAGCAGATACATTATCATGAAAGTTCAGTCATAAAAGAGCCGTTTTAATATTTTCATAGTTAGAGTCTATCTTAAACAATTTGTACTAAATATATATATATATATATATATATATATATATATATATATATATATATATATATATGTTATCCATACCCACTGCCAAGCATATCCGCATACCTTTGAGAGTAATATTAATTTTATCCATCTTTTGTAAATCCCAAATCATCTTCTCAGAATTCTTCTATTACATTATATAAAGCTAGTGTTTATTCTAAAGTCTGATTCTCTCTTTCAAACAATTTAGTTCTTAAACCTCTTACCTTGGTGTATAGTGTATTGAACATGCCTGTTTTTTAAGTAAACAATAATGCCCGCTGGGGTGGCTGTTATGGGGGAAATAACATACTGCCCAGAGGTGCACAGCATCAGGTCTCTTCACTCCTGCAAGGTTCATTATTGCACCATAATACCCACCTTGGTGAACATTGTTACAGTTAGATAATGGACTATATGTTAAACTGGTTTGTATTTGTTTTACTATTGGTATTTTCCATATATTGGTTTATATTTCACATAGTAATGTGCCCTGCAGTTAAAGTCACTTTCTTAATCTGCACCTCTCATGTCTTATTGTGACCAAATGAATAAAATAATACATACAGTGCAAATCAATGCATTCTCCCCACCCAAATAACAATCAGTTGTCCCATGATTCTGCGTTATATTTTTGCTCTGTTTGTTGAAACACATGCAATTTTCATGCTTCTCATTGTTCAGAAAAAAACACGTTGATGCAAAATGTTTTGTTCTTTTTTTTTTTTTTTGTTAAGCAAAGAATATTTCCCTGACTTTGTGTCTATTACTCCAGTCATGTTGGCTTTGTCTGGAATTCTTGATCAAACAACTTAGTTGGAGAAACTCATTCTCTTTCACTGCCTCTGCATCTTTCTGTCTCACACACACACACACACACACACACACACACACACACACACACACACACACACACACACACACACACACATATCCTTCTAATGGAGTTAACTGAATTAGTTTTGCTTTCCCTGCTCACTAAATGCAGATTTGTAAGTGCAGCGGATAGCATGAGGAAAGTCAAATTTATTTATTTATTTATTTTACATTTGTTAACTGGGTTAGTCCAACTGAGCGTTTGGCTAATTTTCAGTGGAGACGCGGGGAGAAAAGCTCCTCAGTGAGTTTTAAATTATACAAATAAACAGATAAGAAAATATCTTTTGCAACTAAACAAACAGTTAACAAGATAACATTTACAGTCACCTGAAAAATACGTTAGGGTACAATGTCATAAAAGGAATAATCCCTTTATAATTCCTGCTTGGTTCTATACAGTATGTATACAAAAAGAATAGCATGGAGATAAAGTGGTTGAACAGTGAGACAGAGAGGTAGAAGTTTATTATGATAGGCAGTGGAGGAGAGGAAATTGAGGGAGAATGAATAGAAGGGAAGGATATAGTGGGAGAACAAGGAAATAAGAATGAAAGGACTGGTTTAGGGGGATGAATTAGAAGCTGGGGTAGGGTAGTTTCACAGGGGATGACTACAGTGGCAGGACCATTTTTTTGTTAGGTATCTTTGAGTGGCTAGCTTGAAATGCTTTGTATGGTCAAGGGACCTAATTTCTTGGGGTAGTTGGTTCCAAGTTGCAGCAGGGTTATAATTATAGAGTAAACATCCTGTTTGATTTTGGGTTTATAAATCTGTAGGAAGTCTTGGTCTGAGCTGCATAGTGTCCTGGTTGGGGGATATTTAGATATAATAGATAAAAGGCTAGGGCAGAAAGAGGGTAGATAGGGGATGGAGTGGATAATTTGTAGCTGATGTAGTAGGAGCAGATGAGGGAATTCGAGCCAGTCCAATTGTTTAAGAGCTAAGCAATGGTGAGACTTGTAGGTTTGGTTTCAGCAAATCTGGCCACCTTATTATAGATAGTTTCAAGTGTTGTAATGAGTGTGGTATTAAGGTTTGTGAATAATTGACAGCTGTAAAGAAGGGTGGGAAGAAGAAATGCATGGGAGAGAGTTATTCTGGCTGTGTTGGTTAAATGTCTCTTATTGCGGTAAAGGAGTCCAAGTTTCTGGTGAGTTTTTTTGATAGAATTAGTAACTTGGAGATCAAATTTAAGCTGGTCATCTATTATGATTCCCAGCAGTTTAGTGCTGGGTTCAGCAGTAATGATAGTGTTATTGCTTGATATGATGGAAAATGTAGTTTTGAGACTGGTGAGGTTTTTGGGGAGGAAGAGTAGGAGCTTAGTTTTCTTAGGGTTGAGAATTAATTTGTTATCACTAAGCCATGTCTCTATGGTGCTGAAAGATGCTTGGGTAGTAGAGTGGAGGTCATATGGATCGTCTGCAATGGTGATGACAGTTGAGTCGTCTGCATATTATACAAGTGTAGAGTGGGGACAAGAGGTGTAAAGTAGATTAGTGAAAATATTAAAGAGCAGTGGCCCAAATATGGATCCTTGTGTGACTCCCATTGGCACGGTGAGGGAGAGGGGATAGTGCAGAATGCCATTTAACAGCTTGCTAGTGGTTAGAGATAGCTAGAAAACCAGGAAATGGTGGGAGGGGACAATTTTAAATAGGAGAGTTTGTCCAAGAGGAGGGGATGGGAGACAGTGTCAAAGGCTTTGGAGAGGTCAAGGAACAGACATGAAACTAGTTTATTGTTGTCACGGGCCAGTGATACAGTATTGATGAAGGATATTAGTGCAGTTGTAGTACTATGTTTGCGACGAAATCCATGTTAAGTGTGTGTGAGAAGGCTCTCTTGTAGAAGGTACTGCATTATCTGCTTGTGAATGCATTTCTCTAGAATTTTAGAGAGGGGAGACAGTATAGCAATTGGTCTAATGTTTGATATATCAGAAGAATTGCCGCCTTTGTGAATAGGTAATGCAAAGAATGTTTTCCATTTTGCTGGGATATACAATTCAGAGATAGAGTGGGTAATCAGGATGGAAACTGGATATGTTAGGGGTTCAGCAGCAATCTGTAGGAAATAGGAAGGTAGATTATCAGCTGAGAGGGAGCAGGGTTTGAGTCTGGAGAGTAAGGATTTAATATAGTTAGTTGAAACAGATTTAAGGGAAAAGGAGTTAGAAGGATAGGGAGGAGTAGTAGAGATTGTGGGGTTATTGGCATTTTTCCTAGTGAGAAGAGCATTTATTATGAAAGGAATTGAGTCAATAAAATGATTGTTAAATGTAATGGCAGTTTCTTCTGTAGTTTTATTTTAGGCATGGGTTTGGAGGGGAAGGATTTCCTGGATGTAGTATATGATTGATAGTGTTCCAGAATTTTTGGGGGTCTGTTTTTAGAGTAGTGAGAGGGTTTGCATAGAAGTTAGTCGTCTCTGTTGATAATTTTCTTTATTTGGTTCCTAAGCTTTTTATAGTTCTGTAGGAGAGAAGGGATCTTAGTTTTAGTCCATAATTTCCATATCCTGTCTCGGTTTTTCATCAGGATTCAATGTCAGTATCAATGTCAGATCCTTGCTTATAACTGCTTACTACAAAAACTTTTGTTATTTTTCTTTTTTTCTTTTTAACAGACACTTGCTAAATATGTGTGAAACAACATAGCAGCTGTCTTCTTTCATTCAGTGCTTTATGGTGGCTTAATGTGCTACAATAAGCTCGTGGACTTGACTGTACATTAATACCCTCTTAGAGAATGGATAAACTGTACATCAGCAACTGGATTGGAGAATGAACGTTCTCCAGCAAGGTATTAATGCACAAGTAATGCCCACTGAAAAATGATTCCGCCACTTCATGGCAGCATATCAAGTAAGAGGTTTGCATACCTCTTGACCATAGCTCTCAACCTCTCGGCAAAATAAATCTGGACAGAGTCACAAATAATGAAAGACAAATGACCAAAATAAGGGCAGATATTAAATATTGCTCTTATAAACTTAGAAAGTTGCTAGAACAACAGGGTTTCCATTAGCATGTTTTATCTGAAGGACATGAAGTCTGAAACTCAAATGTCTGTCATTTAATGACTTCAGTCCCCAGTAATTTGTCAGAAAACTGCACATTTTATGAGGATGGGACCAAACATACAAACCAAAACTCTGGACATTGTGCAAAAATCTGGACAGTTGAAAGATAAGCTCTGGTGACTCTTAGCTCAAAATAGCTTGATAAACCTAAAATAAATGGGGCCAAAGACTCAAAATAGAGACATATTTTTCTTGATTATTAGGATTTGTGTTAGCATACATTTTCTGAAACAGAGGTATGCATGACAGACTGAGTGAGAGCAACAGTAAAGAAGTTTGCATACCTCTGGACCTTTCAGATGAATAATTCTGGATACAGCCTAAAATAAGGAGAGAACAAAGGCTCAAAAATAGGAATAGATTTTAATTACTGCTCTTATAAAATAATAACTTGCTTAATTAAAAAGATTTGCGTTAATATGAATTTTCTGAAGAAAATAAATAGTCTGAAACTCAAATGTATACCGTTGTTTAATAACTGCAATCTCCAATGTCTGGCAACAAAATAAATATTTTTGGATTAAGGGACGAAAAAATTAAGTAAATTCCTGGATAATTTTTAAAGTGTTATATTTTGGATGTAAACTGCTTCTTCCAACACCATTAAATTATACTACAGCAAGTTTGAAACATTAGGAGGAGGAGCTATTTTACATCAAAAACATATATAAAAAAATAATATAGTACAAAACACAGCAGTTTCACAGAGAGTCTATTCTCTAAGCACAATAATGTCCTCAGGGTGTGTGTTAATGTGTAATTAATGCCTTCCAAGGTTGTAAAGGCCTCATAACACCCCTGGGTGGGCATTAATTGCACATTAACACAAACTCAGTTGGGCATTATTGCTTGCTTGGAGAACATCTGTTCTTTGATAAAGCATTATGGTTGCGATCTGCCCTTTATCTAATACCTAGTACATTTCTTGTTTACCTACATCTAAAATATGTGCTTGATTTACTGGCATATGCTAATGTTCTTTTAGACTTTGCACTATGGTATAATTTTAGGGTGGCTGCGGTGGTGCAGTGGTTAGCATTGCCACCTCACAGCAAGAGGTTCTTTGGTTTGATATTCGGCTGGAGTCTGCATGTCCTCCCTGTGGTCACATGGGTTTCCTCCTGGTGCTCCGGTTTTATCCCAAAGACATGCTATAGGTGGATTGGACACTCTAAATTGGCCCTAGGCATGAGTGCATGTGTGTGCCTTCTGTGGAAGGTTGGTCACCAGGCTGGCAACTCGACACTGTAAAAACTCCACTGCCAATCATGAGCACACAGGTGATCCGCTGTGGCAACCCCTAACTGGGAAAAGCTGAAAGAAGAAGACTATGGTATAATTTTACTTTGTATACTCATTTTTGCTTATTCCAGAAAAAATAGTCATCTACCAATATATTCAATATTCTCCACTGGTAAGATGTTCAAATTCTAAGTTTAGCTTTGCTTTATAATCCTACTTTTTAACCATGTTTCATGTTTAGTTGTGGTAAATAATAGATTTGCATTATGTGTCCTAGAGATGCCAATTATAACAGGTCTATCCCTAAATATATCATTGGTATTCTTTACTATTAGATAACTAGTACAAACCAGAAGCTTATGTCTACAGATGTTTTCTGATAGTTTTTTTCTTAGTGACAGGTTAAGATAAGCTAATTGATGTTTCTCTCCGTAGAACCTCCACTTAAAAAAGATATGAAAACATTTATGTCATTTAGGTCACCTGTAATGCATGCATCATTTCTACTGGTATCTCTTTGTTATTTATTTCCAGTATACTACTGCCATGATAGCGTTTATTCCTAGCTAACTAGTCATATGTTTTTGGACCAATAAAATGTACTTATTTTCCTTTGTTCTTAGGTTCTTCCTTTTCTCTAGTCATGAAAAAAATGTCAATCTTCTTAGCTTCTGCATTTTTACATGAACAATGACAAGAGTATGTGTAAGGCTAAGATCCACAGTATTTTATTTAACATTTGTTTATTGGGAAAGTTTGACTGGGACAAAGCCCATTTTCAGTAGAGGCCCAATGAGAAATGCTCCACACACATCTTTAGAATGTTGGCAGAAACCAGAGCACACCCTCGCAAATGCAGGGAGAAATGCAGACTCTGCACAGAAGGTACCCCAGCCAAGAGTCGAACCAGAAGACTTCTTGCTGTGAGGTGACAATGCTAATCAGTGCACCATTGCATCACCCACCATACAAACAATTATCTTTACCATCTGCAGGTGTGTCACAGTGAAACCGCATTCCACCTTTCTTTCCACCAGCACCACTACTAGCTAAAATCTTTATACCATTTCTATGATACTAAATGTAAGTATTGAAAGTAGCCTAATATCTGAAGACTGTACTAAGATTTCTTCACATTACATTCTAGTCAATAGTTGATTAAGCTCTCTTAAAAGTCTCTTAGGTTTCCTGTTTGTACCTCCATAATCATCCTACACAGATTTATTACAGAAGGATTCTAAAGGAGTAACTCAAAACAGTTACTGACATCTGCACTGAAACACTTTCCTAGAGTAGTTTGTTAACTCTTAAATACTATTGACAGAATTTAAAGCTATTACTACCATTTTACTTCTTGACTGCAGTGGTGGTGCTGTGGTAGCATTGTCGCCTCACAATTAGACATTGCCTGTTTGATTCTCAGTTAGAGTGTCTTCTGTGTAGCGACATGTGTGAATGGGCGTTCCTTCATTGAAGGTTGTGCGTTAGGCCCGGCAAGCCAGTATGTAAAAATCTACTGCTAATCATTAGCGGACCAGAGTTCTGCTGTGGCGACCCCTAACCGGGAAAAGCCGAAAGACACAAACAAACTACCATTTTACTTCTATGATCCATAATGCAGATACTGCTACATAGGCCAGTAATCTACCACTGCAAAGGTTTATGAAGTCCTTAAAAAGCTATAACAACCGTCTTCACCCACTGTGGCCAGTAGACATGCTGATTGTTGATTTTGCATCCCACTGATCCCCACATCATTTTCCTTAATAGTGTGGACTTTGGAACCAGTACTCCTTGGTGCCATCTCTTCTCAAACTACGTTTCTATCTACCCAGGATTCCATACCTTGGATCATTCAATTATTCTGAGCTGCCCTTTTCTAGTGAGCCAAGATATATATATATATATATATATATATATATATATATATATATATATATATATATATATATATATATACACACACACATACACACACACACACACACACACACACACACACACACACATATATATTCCATATTCCATCCCCCTACCCCATTCCACATGGGCTTGGAGTGCACCTAATTCTACAATATTGCCAACTTAATAGCTCCCACCATATAACCTGTAAGATTCAGAATGCTGTGATCTTTTACTAATCCTTGCTTACTAAGACTCACAGAAATAATCCATAATCACCATTTCAAATTCATTAGTGTATTTGGTGAAAGCTAAATGCAGCAATGATCTGGCTAAATAAAAAGAAATTTGGGAAAAAATAACTTTTTATCAATAATAATTCTACTGAAGAATTGTAATTCTTGCTCCTTCTGTATTCTACTCTTCTCTTTTAACCATTATAAGACTGGTTTTACATTCATATCTACCAGATTCTGCAGCCTATATGCTATAAGCATCCTCATGAATTTCATTTTTTCACCACCCTTAGATAGACTTCTGTTTGGTCCTGTAACAGCAGCTCATATGCTTCATTTAAGGGGAATATGACACTTTTCTCTGTATTTAAGTGAAGTTCTCACACTGCTAGGGACTGTATCCTCCATAAAATCTCAGTCCACTACCAAAATGGGTCTGTCTTCTACCAAAATGGGTCTGTCTTCTATACAACTGAGTCATTTGGAATACTAATACCCATATGCCCATAAGCACCCATAGCAATAGTTCCACTGCTAAATCAAAAAGGGCATTATTTCCACAATAGCACACATCCTAGATGGCATTATTGTGCTTGGAGAATAGGCTGCCAAATTATCTTGTACTTGTTTTTTTGATATTATATACATATTGTTTATATATTTTGATGCAAGCCTAATGAATCAAATTTGCTTTAGTATATTTATTTTTACTGGAAGAAGCAGTTTACATCAGAAATAAAAGATGTGTAAGTGTTTAATGTTTAGACACACACACACACACACACACACACACACACACACACACACACACACACACACACACACACACACACACACACACACTCACAAATGTATACACATTCAGAAGCACAAACATGCAGACTCACATACATGCACATAGAAAAAAACACAAACGCATATTCAAAAATACAAACATACACACATGCACACAGATGCATTGATGAAAACCATACCTCTCAACCTCTTAATCATAGGAGGGGGTCTATATCACTTCAGGTAACCATCACTTTCGTGAATGACATTTTATCAGAAATGCCGTTCATCAACTTCCCCTCATGTGGGGGGCTGTGCCCCCCACTCCTCCCACTAATTATATATACCAACTCCGAGATCACAAAACAGTGAGGAAAGGGCACATTTCCCATTCCTCACTGTACTGCGATCTCAGTATGAATAGTTTGACGAATGGCATGTTCAATGTAATTACAGTGAAAATGTCATTTGATGAACTGATTTTTTGGTGAACTGATAGGGACCTCATAGAAGGTTACTAGGGTAACATCCCCAGGGTCCTTACAAGCCTAGCCAAGTTCAACCCATGTTCCCAAGGGTGTCTGCGTCAAGCAGACACAAAAATCAGAAGCTATTGCCCCTATACAAGAGGGACACAGGTGGCACCCCTGGAGTGAATTTCTGGTTACCCATCCAGTCACCCAAATTACACTTAAATAGGGCTGATGAGGAACTTTGTTTAACATGAATAGGAAGCCTGTTCCAAATGTGGGGTAACTTCTGTGAGACAAATCTGTCTCTCCAGCAAGTTCTTTTGATGTCACATACCAGGTTCAGGTCCTTTGAGCGAGTGACCCATGTGCTATTTGACTTGTGAATGTGTAGCATTTCCATTAAAGCTAGGTCAGAGATTACTCTATATGCAAGGCACAGGTCACCTCTTAGCAGCCTGTATTACACAGAGTAAACTGACAATGATTTTAGTCTGTCCACATAAGACAGATCTTGGAGACCCTGAATTTTCTTTGTGAGCTACCTTTGTGGTTTCTCTAATTGCTGTAGGTGTTTGGAAAGGAACATACCAAAGGGGCCATTGTACTCTATTATTGGCCTGATGAGAGAAGAGTACAGGGGGGGGGGGGTTATAAACTCTTTTTTTTGGAGGCAATGCCCTTACTTATGAGATGAGTAATATAAAATGCCCTTCTTATCACTGTGAAGACATGGTGATTGAAGTTAAGGTTGCTGTCGACCTGTGTGCCCAGATCTTTCCCCACTGAATATGTGCTTAGGATATTGCTATTGATGTGGTAGTTTGCAGGAACATCACCCTTGCTGAAGGCAATGATAATGCAATTGTTTGTATTTATTTTAAGACCATGACTTTGGCACCAGTCATTAGTCTACATAAGACCTTCTTGCAGGATATTGACATTGCTAGGGCTTTCAATGATCGCTCCCAGTTTGCAGTCATCAGTAAACTTTGTCAGCCACAGTTCTTTAGTTTTAACCTGTACTTCGGGAAAGTATATTCCTAACAGTAGGGATCCCAGAACCAATCCCTGTGGAACCCCACTGGTTATGAGTCTGCTGGAAGTGGTGGAGTCCCCTATTTTGAATGTATGACTTCTATCAGTGAGCCAGTTTGCAACCCACCTGACAGTATATGGGTTGATACCCAGAGTTTATCAATGAAGCCTGAGTGGGGGATTGTGTCAAAAATCTTGGCTATGTTTAGGTAGGCTGTATGCACAGATTTGCCCTGACTGTATTGAAGAAGTCCACCAAGTTTAACAGGCATGATCTCCCCTTGACAAAGTCAGACTGGGTAGGGTCAAGCATTTGGAGATTTCCTACATCTTTGTTAATAAGGTCCATGATGATTCGTTTTATGGCCTTGCAGATAAGGCTGGTCAGGCTAATGGGTCTATAGTTCCCAGAGTCTGTGGATGTACACCCTTTAGCTCTTTCCCATTCTGCTGGGATGAAGCCAATGCTTAGGTTGTGATTGAAAAGTCTGCCCAATGGTGATGCTAATTTCTGTTTAAAACCATTTACAACACATCCCAGGATGTTGCCTGGTCCCACAGAGGTTGTGTTTTTGGCCTTGGACAGGGGGTTTAAGACCTATTCCTTGATGATACTAGGTGGGTGATAGCTATTTGGAATCTGGAGAAAGCCAATAATAATGGGGGACAAAGGCTCAAAAAGAGGAACATATTTTAAATATTGCTCTCAGGGTTGCCCTTTGGTCAACTGGTTCCCTAGGCAAAAAGTGGTCCACAGCACCCACAACCCAAACCACCCAGCAACCCCTACACCAACTACCTACACCATCAGTTTACTTTTTCCTTTCTTTCTTGCAGAGTTTGTATTACTCTTCAGTTTTTCCTGAATTCATTCAAAATATTTTAAAGAAACCATTTCTTTACTACAAAAAATAAATAAATAAATAAACAAATAAGTACTGGAAAAGTACCCCTGCTAGAGTGGTGCCCTAGGCTGACGCCTAGTTGGCTTATGTCTAAAACTAGCTATGATTGCTCTCTTAAACTTAGAAAATTGCTAGAATAACAGATTTTGAATTAGCATGCATTTTTCTGAAGGATATGAAGTCTGTAACTCAAAAGTCTGTCATTATTTATTGAATTTGGTTCTCAATGATTTGCTAGAAAACCAGAAATTTTGTGAGGAACAGACCAAAAACAGGAGGTAAAAATCTGGACAGTTGAGAGGCATGATGTAAATGCACACACACAGCCACTTTATTTACCCTCCCAGTCTCTGCTTGTGAACAAATAATCACACACACACACACACACACACAAACACACACACACACATTGCAACTGTTTACACAACACTTCCACCCCACCCTCTGTCTGTGGTTTTGATTTCCCTGAGGAATAAAGTCAGTCAAAAATGTCAATTATTAAAAGTTTCATAAATTGATGCTGATAGACCTGTGGCGGTCAGTATTCTCATCTAGCTATTTGTCACTTTCACTCATGCACATGCACACACATACAAAAACAAACACACACATTATTTTCTTCTTTTATTTACTTTTTCTTTTCATTTTATGCTCATTATACAGCAAAGTGCAGTTTAGCTAGTTTAAAAAATGGCATCCATTTATGTCTTAACTGTCCAAGTTTCACAGTAGCCTAATATGCTGCCGTGCAGTGGTGGACTTGTTTTTCAGCTGGCATTACCTGTACATTAACACCCTACTGGATAACGTTTGCTCCCCAATCAGGGTTTAATGCACAGTTTACCCATTCTCTAATACCCAATAATCCAGCTCACTAGCAGTACCCACACTACTGGGTATACAGTTATAATCTAACTGTTCTGTGTGCTGTAAATATCTTTCAAAAATCCATTTTTCATGCAGCCGCTTAGCTCCTTTCTTCACTTAGGGGAAAATCTTCTGCCTACAGGCACCCAATCTTTTTCCGGTTCCCAAATAACATTAAATTCTCCTCCTGACATAATTCTGGACTGTTCCCATATATATTGCTTAACGTTGCCCTGAATTGTTTTTAATGTATAGGCTCATCCTCATTAAGATAATACAAATTACCTAACAAAAGATCATCCCCAGGATTCATGAAGCTCGGCGCAAGGCCGGCGTTAGGCTTGCACCGACCGTGCGGCATGCAGATGGAGCAGTAGTGCCATATGCATATTAATGAATAGCGCTGCCACCACATCCACGTGCATTGGTAACGTGCACGAGTGCATGCGGTTTGTCGAAGCGCCACACGGAGGTGTGGACATGTTGGCTGTTTACTTGAAACCTAAAATGCTGAATATTACAGCCTGCCTGCAATAGTAATCACACCTGTCAGTGTCCGTGGTTACTGAAACGTATGCAAAGCATGCCAAGACAGTTCTTGCGAACACAAAAATAAGAAGCAAACACAAATGCACGTAGCCGAATATCGAGTCCCCATCCCTCGAACAAATGACATTTAAAACCCCGTGCCCATATACTAATGCAGTGTTGATAGTTATACCAAGTGGAAGCGAAACACATCATGTTAACGCGCAGCCAATAGCTAAGTCTAGCCCAATGGTCAGAGTTACCACCTGTCCCACATTGTGAGGGACAGTACCCATCTGGGCAGTTGTGTCCATACCAAAACCATTATAAATGTAAAATATCCTGCATCTGTATGACATAATTATGTCCCACATCTCATGTAATAGTCACATACAATAGTTATTTCCATATGTAACATACTTACATGTTGCAAGAAATAGAATAAGCAAGTAAATGAAACAGAAGAAGCATCTAAACTGCTACAACAATAAGCTTACATTAAGGCATAAAACAAAAGTACTACCCGTTGTACTGACCGTGGGTATGTGTTGGCCTGTAAAATCTGATGTGTGTCCGGAATATATCCCATCCTGGCCATATGAAAAGGTGGCAACCCTACCAATGGTCAGAGCATTTGGCCAAAATCTGCCCATTTGTGGTCCAAGCCGTCCTTGTCAGGATGTGTCAATGATGAACGGGTATTACCCAGGTCTACCTACCATGTCATGAAAGATAAGTATTTGCGTGTACCTATGTGCGTGATGTACAGCATGTGGAAGGTGAAAAATGCTAGGGTAGTCCTCACAACCATACAGGTACCAGAGATATGTAGTGTATGCAATGTGTTCCCTTGACCGTGCCATGGGCCATCAACCAGAGAAGGGATGGATGGAGTGTGTGGAATATGGGTGTGGGGGAACGGGTAATGTAATAATCCACAAAGGTGAGACCGAGTTGGATGCACAATAGGTGAACTGGAGGTGTATGAGGGAGCAGTGGGTGAATCAGAAAGAAACACAAAGAACAAACATACACATCCACAATACAACCTGACAGGCCATACTGTAGAACACAATCACACAAACATATGAATATTAAAATGTGCGATACACATGTACAGAAACATCACCGGCACATACCGACATAATGGTGTGGACAGAACTGAGCCATCCAACTACAACACACCTGGATGCATAATTGAATACCCATCATCCCCTCTACAGCACACACCCCCCCCTTTCCTGAACGTCCACCAAATCCAGCCATACTCGGGCTGCTAGCTTGGCACAGCCATATCTGCATATAGTGACCACTACTCATATCTAGTAGGCAGTGTCACCCTAGTGTCAGGATTGCAAACTATGTATGCCTTGCATGTAAAACCCTATCATATTTTTGTAAATCCAAAAAAAAATCGAAGGTTATTGGCTTGTTCAATTTTTGGATATCCCTCATGGGATAAGTATCCTGTGTAAACATCAGACTTGGTATCATGACACGATGTCCAGTCCTGTAGACATCTGGACACAAGTTGTATGTGCAGTAGTGGTTCACGAGACTGCTCAGCCTCCAGGCAGTCATGCAGAACCTACTACCCGGGATCAAACACCTGCCCGTGATGCACGGCTCCCCACATGAATTATCGAGAAAATATACTTTACACATTCGCATAGTGGCAGTTGGATATAGGGTGATTAAGGTGCTGACATAAGCAGGGTACCTCTTGTCCCACTTTGTGAGGGACAGTCCCTGTCTGGGTAGGTGTGTCCTGACCAAGAATGATACAATGGCAAATGTCCTGTGATTGTAGGACATAACTATGTACCATATTTCATGCAACAGTTGCCTAAAACAGTTATTTCTGTATGTAAAATACATAAATCTTACAAGAAACAGAATAAGTAACTAAACTGCTACAGGAATAAGCTCTCATCTAGGAAAATAATTAAAGTTCTAAACCCTGTACTGACAGTGAGTATGTGTTGGCCTAAAAAATCTGGTGTGACCCGAATATATCCCATCCTGGACATATGAAAATGTGGCAACCCTACCAATGGTCAGAGCATTTGCACAATAACTGGCCAGCCTCTTAATCCCTCCTAAAACCTTCGGAGGAAAGGTGTTGAATGACACTTGAATGAATAATGACAATAATTAAGAGTAATAGACACTTTTAACTTCAGAAAATAAGTATTAATACATATGCTCTGAATCTGCCAACACGTTTCAAGTTAATAGTACTAACATTGTAAAAGTGTCCGTGATTATCCCTGATTTGTCCTTGCCTTGTCTCTGTCACAGTTGAAATTAGTCCCTGAGTGTTTGAGAGGTCCGTACACATATGTACACCAACCAACTGTCACATTTGTTGCCAGTACTATTGAATACCTGTAGTGAAGTCATATATCCTAACTGCCATCCATGCGGAATGTACCACGGATGGTGTAGTGGTTAAACCGGTGACTAATGTGTGTCTGTTTCTGGGTCCAAGCCATGTAAGGGCCACTGATTTTATGTGATGGCCAGAATAATATCCTTCAGATATAGGGAGGTAAAGGCAGCGGGGATGCGCGGTGGACATTCAACTGTATGGGAAATGTAAATAGGTATGTAGGTGTATATGTACAGACATATATATATATATATATATATATATATATATATATATATATATCTATATATATATATATATATATATATATATATATATATATATATATATATATATATATATATAAATGAATGAACATGGTCACAATAAAGCATTCATAATGAATGTGAAGAGAAACACCAGTGGAATCCCCCCCACCTCATATTATGTAGTGCCGACAGAATAATCTGGTCAGAGGTGTCCAAACCCCTGCGTCTGTAAACACAGGTAGAATGGTAACGTTGGGACTAACTCTGTCCATGTGCTAATTCTGACTTTTAAACAGATACAGGGCAGTTCCGGTCTCCAGTCAGACAAGCCTAAACCCGGATGACCACATGAACACCCTGACAATCAAACACATGTATGTGCCAGGACTATAAGCTTTGGAGTTCTGAATATCCTTGGAGTGTGTAAACGTGCAGCACGGGTCCAGAGCAGTACAGAATAGGGAATGTCGCATGTGTAGTACTGTAGTTTTCCCAGCAGGAGAATGAATGCCTGCTGTGTAAGTGAAACATTGAGGCGCATGTTAGGGTAGCTATGAACCATGGGTATATATATAAATGACGCAGAACACCAATAGTGTAGTGGTTAGAGCATCCGCCAAACGTAAAGGCATTCCCAGTTCAAGTACGACTATAGCACATATCATTTTCTTGTGGAATGATATCTCTGTGCTGTAAAGCCAACATTTAAACATGTAATGGTGAATGTGTGTTTCACATGGGGCCATTGACCGGATTTATTCAATCAAAGAGGTACTGTCATAATGAATAAGGCACACGTAAGCACAA